>NC_012872.2:41432469-41700802 GCF_000003195.3 Sorghum bicolor
TCCGGGCGCTATCTCGGCCCGGGACTAAAGGTGCCCTGCTCTATAAAGGGCAGATGCCTTCTTCCTCCTGCCCACTGCGCCTGCGACCGTCGTCTTCCTCCTGCCCTAACCGCCGCGCGCGCGACCCCTCGTCTTCTCCGCCGCTGCTCCGTCGTCGTTGCTCGAGCACCGCCCCGAGGACGCCCCGCCGCCGTACGCCACACTCCCTCTCTCCTCTCTTTCTCTCCTTCTCGCGCGCGCGCCCGCCGCGCTCCCTCCGCGCGCCCGCGCCGCCGCCGTACACCGACAACGCTGCGGGCGGGGGGCAGTTGCGCGGGCCCCACGCCGTACACCATGCCCGGCCACGCGCGCCCCCACCGGCCGGCGGCGCAGCCGCCGAGCCCCGGCCCCGTGCGCCGGCCCGAGCCCGTAGCGCTGCGGCCTTGTTTAGTTCCTAAAAAATTTTGTAAAATTTTTTAATTCTCCGTCACATTAAATCTTTAGACGCATGCATGAAGTATTAAATATAGACAAAAATAAAAACTAATTGTACAATTTGGTCGGAATTGATGAGACGACTCTTTTGAGTCTAATTAGTACATGATTGGATAGTATTTGTCAAATACAAACGAAAGTATACTATTCCTATTTTGCAAATAGACAAAAATAAAAACTAATTGCACTGTTTACCTGTAATTTGTAAGATGAATCTTTTGAGCCTAATTTTTTCATAATTGGACAATGTTTGTCAAATAAATATGAAAGTGCTACAGTAGCCAAAAACTGCAATTTTTGCGAACTAAACAAGGCCTGAGAAATGAAAATGAAAAAAAATGAAAAAAATATGAATAAACAAAGAAATAACTATAGTGATGTTCACGTAATATATATACGATGTTCTTTAAATTTTTTTCTTTGTTACATGTATTTATTTTTTTCTTATGCTTTGCTCTAGTTATTATTTGTATTACATTATATATTTATTTATTTTCATGTATATTATAGTACCAATTTCTTATAAATCTAGAATATTGCTTCTGCTCTATAAAGGGCAGAGCCCTTTCTTCTCCTTCCCCACCGCGCCCGATCTAGCCCTAACCGCCGCATTTCTTATAAATCTGGAAATGTGATATAATATTTGTTCCCTATTTCTTCCTTCTTCTAGATCGACGTCTCTCTGCCGTCGTCACCAAAGTCCCCGTCGAGTCTCCGCACCGACTGCCGTCTCACCGCCTTCAAACTACATGTATGTCGAGATGAATCTATTAGTGGTACAATTAGTGCTATAATTAGTGGTACAATTAGTGGTTTAAATTAGTGGTACAATTATGATATATTTAATTATTAGCAAATGATATACACTAAACCCTAAACCTAAGCCCTAAACCCTAAACCCTAAACCCTAACCCCTGAACCCTAACCCCTAAACCCTAACCCCTGAACCCTAACCCCTAAACCCTAAACCCTAAGCCCTAAACACATATACTCTCTCTCACACACACTTTTTTGTGACCGGTTCAGATCATGCCACTTTTGTTAGCAAATGATGTAAACCCTAAGCCGTAAAACCTAAACCTTGAAACCTAAGCCGTAAACCACAAACCCTTAGCCGTAAACTGTTGCGGAAAACCCTAAGTTGTAAACCCTAGTTTTATATATTGTTTCCTTGTCAGGTATACACAGTAGTGCTAGTAGTCATGTGTCACCAAGTTCTATAATTTATTTTGTGATGTTCTATGGTGTATTTAGTAAAGTTCACTTACTATTAGTGGTACAATTAGTGCTATAATTAGTGGTACAATTAGTGGTATAAATTAGTGGTACAATTAGTGGTATAAATTAGTGGTACACTTATGATATATTTAATTGTTAGCAAATGATATACTCTAAACCCTAAACCTAAGCCCTAAACCCTAAACCCTAACCCCTAAACCCTAAACCCTAAACCCTAGTTTTATATATTGATTCTTTGTCAGGTATACACAGTAGTGCTAGTAGTCATGTGTCACATATTTCTGCAGAAATGGCCGATCCGAGAGAACACGAAGAGGAAATGATGAACCTGATCTGCGGTCCCACTGAAGAAGTTTATCACGATGATCACGAAGGTGATGAGAACCCTGAGGGCATCGATGACTGCTCTCAGTATTGGGTCGACCCGAATGAGCAAGACAATGCTGGCCAGCAGGTCTGTAATATGGCTGTCTCCTTTGTTTTTACAAATATAATTCGAAATAATATCTTGTATTAAATTGTCTTGTTTCTTTCTACATAGCCCTCTGGCTCGACGACAACCACGAGGACCAGCCGGAGAGTACGAGGCCCAAAGAAGCCTATGGAGGGCCGGTTAGTAATCTCACAATTCGAGGAAGCAACAGGCAAACCACTTGGACGCCATTCAAGGGCCTTCGTGAACCACTTAGGGTACCTTGTCCGGGATAGGATCCCAATCAGTGTTCGTGAATGGAAGGAGAACAAGTAACACCTAGAAATCAGTTATGTCTCTAGACGTGACAAGGAGCTACTCTGGGGTGATGTCTTGCAACATTTCACACTGGAGACAAACGATGAACAGTTAAAGGAAAGAGTCCGAGATTGGTCTATGAAGAAGATGGCACCAATGTTCCAGGGCAATAAGAAGCGTCTATACCGAGACTACATCAAGAAAAACATGACTCTAGATTTCAACTCTCCAAACTATGCGAAGCTACGGCCGTTTTGGGACGACTTTGTACGGTTCAAGATGTCCGAAGAGGCTCAGGAACGGGTGAGAAAGAACCAAGAGAATGCCCGGCGCAAGACCTACCACCACACGATCGGATCAGGTGGCTACCAAACCGCCGTTCCTAAGTGGGAAAAGGCCGAAAAAGAGTTAAACGATAGGGGGTTGGTGCCCGAATCTCTCGAGTGGCCTAAGCGCACGAAGCACTAGTTTTTCGCTCACGGAGGCTCACTGGACCTTGAGACCGGAAAGGTCGTGTATGGGTAACGCATCCAAGCTGTTGCGAAAAGATTCCATCAAGCCCGCTCCATCGCTGAAAGTGGAGAATGGTAGCCGAATAGAGATAAAGATGAGTTGACATTCGCCATGGGGAACCCTGAGCACGGTGGACGGACGAGAGGCTATGGCACCGTGTCATGGGAACATGCCTTCCCTGCTGATAGGGAAACTTATAGAAGCCGCCAGAGAAAGAAGGAAGAGGACAGGGAACGGATATGCAGATTGGAGGAAGGACTCATAAAGACCCAAGAAGTGGCTCAACGGGCCCTTGAGCGGGAGCAAGCGCTGAAGGCCAAAATGGATGAGAAAATCCAAAAGGCCGTGGAGGAAGCTGTAACTTCCCACCTCCAAAGCTTGTCACAGCCACCGGCCGCCAATATCAGCCCTTGCTCAGCTCATCTAAAGAGCAGTTGTGCTTCTACGGAGGCGCCTGCGAGGCAAGTTGATGACGTAGGGCTGCGATTTTTGGTGGATGACGTCACCGCTCCGTTGACGTCTTGTGAGCTCCATATTCCAGAGGGCGATGGCACAGTAAAGGTGGCTACCGGTGTCATATCTCCTATCAACCCCACCAAGTCACCAAGGATCCACTCTGTCACAATACCAGCCGGATATGCTTCTGTCTCGGTGGATAGAGTGGTCAGAGGCCGTGAAAATGTGCCTCTCAATATCGAAGGCGGTGATGGAGAGAAGACACTTGGTGAAGCGGAGAAGACATTCATATGTTGGATGAAACGGTACATCATTATTCCTGGGGTGCCGCCGCCACAACCGAACCCTAGTAGGTGCAGATTATTGTGGATGCTACTGTTTTTTCTATAATTATATACTGTATCAAATTACATTTAGTCATGTATACATATACCTTATTTGTTTTTCTTCAAATCCAGGGCCTCCCCCCACCGAAGTCCGTCTGTCCATTCACCGCATGACCATAGTGTCGTGGGACACGACGACGACGACGACGATGTACAAGAGAAGGCCGCATCCCCACCACCGGCCGCCGCATCTCCTCCATGAAGGAATCCAACGCCGCCCGCGGTCGAATCTCCTCCACAACAGCAAGCTCCACCTGCGCCGCTGCCTCCGCCAATGCTGACGACAACGGTCGCCGCCTCATCGGCACTGGCTGGTGCTGCATCGAGGAGGAAGAGGTCGTCTGCCGAGACACAGAGATCACTCCAACCACCTGAGGAAAAGAGGAAAGCTTTGAACACGAAGATCCCGAAGACGACCAAGCTTCCATATGAGAAGACCGATGAGGAAGTGCTTGCTGCAAGCAAAGCGGAAGTCAAAGCATTTTTGAAAAATGCAAAGCTAATAGAAAAGCAGAGCAAGAGCCACCATACCTAATGTATCCTCGTTCAAAGCTACGTCAAGTGGTGCAGAAAACTACAGACGCGAACCGTGCTGCGAGTAAACAACCAGGGTCAACAATATCAGACTACGACTGTACTGTCCTGAAGAAAATCAAGGCAGACAAAAGAAAAGTCCAGCAAAAAGTTGCACAGCTCGGCGAACAAGCGCAACAATCAGTTCAGCCACTAGTGGTTGAGAATGAGTACGGTTCAAACGCCAACTTGCTGGCAATGACTATACCTGCTAATGTGGACTTAGATGAACTCAGAAATTGGATGGAAGAAACTGGGCTGCCCCAAGAAGCACTTCTAGGGCGTACCGATGCGCCAATCCACGGAGGTGTCGATGACTATCAGAGTCGGTACATTTACGGCAGGAGTATGTGCCACCCTGAGAAGGTACGAGGACTTGGTACGCAAATATACTAGCTGCACGAGTACTACTTGAGAGTTAGCTCAAAACATATAGAAGAAGAATTGATTGCTGTCCGAGTCCGCGACCGACACTACTTCTGTGGAGATGACGTCATATGGATAGATTTTAGTGAAGTACACCAACTTCTCCAGATGAATGATCTCGACAAATCTCTCATGAGCTGCTACTATCTGTAAGTGATTCTTCCTTTCAATCATTAATCCCATTATAGCATATGTATGTATTCGTAATAACTATGCTCACGGTGTGCAGACACGTGATGAGAGAACAAAGATTGAAAAAAGACAATCGAATTGGTTTCATCGATCCATATGTCGTGTACAAGGACACTAAAACTAAAGATCCATTGAATCTGAAGCCTAAGGAAATGGAGAAGAACCTCCGGAGGTTCTTTTATAACCAAAGGCATACAGAGAAGATACTCTTCCCTTACAATATGGGGTAAGTGTTGTGTTATATCATGTCTTAGTTAATCCGGCATTAAGATATACATATATAAGTTGACTCTAAACAAATGCAGAGATCATTGGATACTCATTGAGATTAAGATCACGGAACAAAAAATACATGTGTGGGACTCAGTGAAAATGACCTGGCACTCTATCAAGACATAATAGACATGATCCAGAGGTTAGTATATATCATACTTTAAATATCGATGCGTACTCCTTTACTTTATTATGCTAGCTATACCTAATCAACGAGCGTCTTATTGGGCAGGGCTTGGGCTTGGCTACAACAAAAATATCGTACGGATCTGAATGTGTCACTTCCTCCTCCTGTTCTACTCCCTTGGGTGCCCACGTAGCCGTTTGAAATGAATCTATGTGGATACTATGTTTGTGAATTTATGCGGTGCACCCTATTTAAACCTGCTCAAAGTGTTCTAAAAGTAAGTAACATGCATGTGTATACAGTAAATTCATATCTTATTTATTTGTTGGAACTAAATAGATTTTATGTATATTAATATCTTTTTTAACTAATGCAAATGGAAGGAGTGGAATATGAAAGATAAAGTGTTCGAGTACACATTACTCCTTGGAGTCTAGGAGACGATCGCCGGATTTATCAACGATCATGTCATTCCGGAAGATGGCGAGTTCCACTTATACCCGCTGGGCTTCAAGCCCATTCCAAACAAGGACGAACACTTGTATGAGCTTTGAGTGGGCGGGCAAACATTATGTAATCATTAACCGGTGGTAGCACACTTGATTATTACTTGTACATAATATTATTATTGTAAATGTAATATGTATGTACGTATGTTTATAGCTATATAATATATATAGATTTATATACTATACGGATAATATATATATGTAGTTTCATACATTATTTGTGTGCAATAATGACGCTCTCGTATAGGTGCAACGTATACGGATAATTGCGGCGTATATGATTAAATTGTAGAACATATACAATTGAAAGCCAAAATCAATAAAGAAACGAAAAGGAAAAAGAAAAACAAAAACAAAAACAAAAAAACCTTTTAGTCCCGGTTGGTAATACCAACCGGGACTAAAAGGGGTGGCCAGGGGTGGCGCCACGTCACTGCCTGGTGCCCCATGTAGTCTCGGTTGGTATTACCAACCGGGACTAAATGTCCCCATTTAGTCCCGGCACTACTATAGAATGAGGCATTGGTCGATGCCCAAAATCACCAAAAACCTCGGTCTTTTTGCGGCCCGGGGTTAAAGGCCCTTTTAACACCGGTTCGTAACACGAACCGGTGCTAAAGGGTCCTGTCCAACGGCTACTGATAGGTGCTGTCGGGGCAGGAAGCCTTTAGCACCGGTTCGTGTTACCAACCGGTGCTAAATGGTCCCCTTTGGCACCGGCCAGTGCCACGGGCCGAGGCAAACCCTTTAGCACCGGTTTGGCACACCAACTGGTGCTAAAGGGTGACCCTTTAGCACCGGTTTTTGCCCTGAACCGGTGCTAAAGCTCCGGTTTATAGGCCCACCCCCTCCTCCCCTCTGCCCATTTGAAACCGAGAGCACCATTGTTGTTCTTGGAGCTTCTTCTTGCTTGTTCTTCATTTGTTCTTCATTTCCGACGCCCATCGTTGATCTTCTTCGATTCAGTCATCGTCTCTTCGTGCTTGGAGGTGACTAACTTCAGCATTTCTTGTCTTTTTCATGTTGTTTTCGTCTTGTGATGTTCTCATCATTTTTAGCTCAAATCCACTTTGTTATTTTGAATCATTCACATGAATTAGTATATATATATATATCATATTTCATGGTTGACCTAGTATTAATGTAGTTTGCAAGAATGAATTATAGTATCTTTTTATGATCTTAGAAAGTAGGATAGTTCAAATTAATTGGTTTGTTAATATCACTTGATTTATTTTTATTACTACATAATGTCCATTGTATAATTTAGAAGATTTGTTGAAGTAACTAGACAAATAAAGGATATTATTACGTTCTTCTTTAATCATACATGTTTACTAGTAAATGTGGAATTTATAATTGTTTAAAAATTGATGGCAACCGTGACCGGGTCTTCGGACTCTCAACGGGTTCAAAAGCGATACCGGCCGGAGCTCCCTCTCATTACTTGTGGCAAGTGTGGGCACAAGATTGTGATGGAGTACAAAGTGTCAAAAGAGGGAGTAACCAAGGGTCGTATATTCTACAAGTGTCTTGATCGTAATGTGAGTTATTTCCAGACATTTGCTTATATATGTGCATATTTTTTTAAATGATATTAATTAAACTTTTGATTCTCTGTTTTAATTTCAGTGGGACGGTACCGGCGGATGTACAGGTTGGTACTGGGAGGAAGAATACATTGAACACATTAAGAAATATTTTGCACAGGTGGTTGAGGCTGAAGGTGGTGAGGCAGTGAGCCGACGAAAGGAGTTCAATGATGTTGATCAAGCGAATGATCTATCTATTATAGTTGGGATCGGACACGAACTAATTATGTTGCTTAAGTGCATTTTAGTTTTGGTTTTTTTAGTGCTAGTTGCGATTGTATTTGTTGTAGCTAAGCTTTCCTGAATTAATCAACTATGCTTCTTAGGCATGTTGTGCAATAAGATGAGAAACTATATGTGTGCATGATTTTCATAATATATATGTTATATTTAATGCAGATGGTAACACGTAATTGGATGTATAATGCCGATCGGCGCTCCGAAGAGTTCATTAATGGCGTGCACTATTTCTTAAGTGTGGCCAAGACAAATAAGAGGGACGGTTTCATGTGCTATCCATGTGCCGTGTGCAAGAATTTAACGAAATATTCTAACTCAAGAACTCTTCATTCGCACTTATTAAAGTCTGGTTTCGTACCAAACTATATTTGTTGGACCAAACATGGAGAAAGCGGGATTATAATGGATGAAGGTGAAGAAGAAGAAGAAGAATTGGACCATGCCAATATTATTGCTCAGTACGGTGGCTTCAATGATGTTGCAATGGGGGGAGATAATGAAGAAGAGGTAGCGGCAGAAGATGATCGGGGCAATGATGCTTTTGGTGATGCCATCCGTGATGCACAAAGAGAATGTGAAAGTGATAAAGAGAAAGCCAAGTTCGAGCGCATGCTAGAAGACCACAGGAAATCGCTATATCCCACCGCTGAAGAGGGGCAAAAAAGCTGGGTACCACACTGGAATTGCTGCAATGGAAGGCAAACAATGGTACATCTGACATGGCATTTGGGTAGTTATTGAAGATCATAAAAAAGATGCTTCCGAAAGGCAACGAATTGCCCACCACTACGTATGAAGCAAAACAGGTTGTCTGCCCTTTGGGATTAGAAATCCAGAAGATACACGCATGTCCTAATGACTGCATCCTCTACCGTGGGGAGGAATACGAGAATTTGGATGCATGTCCAGTATGTAAGGCATCACGGTATAAGATCAGGCGAGATGATCCTGGCGATGTTGAGGGTGAAGAACGTCATAGGAAGAAAATTCCTGCCAAGGTTATGTGGTATGCTCCTATAATACCATGATTAAAACGTCTGTTCAGAAATAAGGACAATGCAAAGTTGTTGCGGTGGCATAAAGAATACCGTAAGACAGACAATATGCTGAGACACCCTGATGATGGATCCCAGTGGAGAGCGATAGACAGAGAATTTCTAGATTTTGCAGATGATGCTAGAAACTTGAGGTTCGCCTTAAGTACAGATGGTATGAATCCTTTCGGTGAGCAGAGCAGTAGTCATAGCACTTGGCCAGTTACTCTATGTATCTACAACCTTCCTCCATGGCTATGCATGAAGCGGAAGTTTATTATAATGTCGGTGCTTATCCAAGGACCGAAGCAACCTGGCAATGACATAGATGTCTACCTAAGGCCATTAGTTGAGGAACTTTAACTTTTATGGAGCAAACCAGGAGTTCGCGTGTGGGATGAGTACAAACAAGAGCACTTTGACCTGTGAGCATTGCTGTTTGTAACAATCAATGATTGGCCAGCTCTGAGTAATCTTTCAGGCCAGTCAAACAAGGGATATAATGCATGCACACATTGTTATGAAGACCTTGACTGTGTATTTTTGAAAAAATGTCAAAAGGTCGTGTACCTTGGCCACCATCGATTTCTTCCTGTGAACCACCCAGTACGAAAGAAAGGCAAGCATTTTAAAGGCAAGGCAGACCACCGGACCATATTTTGGGAGCTACCTTACTGGAATGTCCTAGAGGTCCGCAAGGCGATCGACGTGATGCATCTGACAAAGAATCTTTGTGTGAACTTGCTCGGATTCATGGGTGTCTACGAGAAGTCTAAGGATTCACTTGAAGCACGACAAGACTTGCAGCGCATGAAAGAACGAGACAACCTGCATCTAGAAAAGACAGATGATGGACGTCATTACTTAAGCCCTACTAGCTACACTTTAAGCAAAGAAGATAAGGAAAGCATGTTTGAATGTCTTAGCAGCATCAAGGTCCCATCTGGATTCTCCTCCAATATCAAGGGAATAATTAATGTGCTAGAGAAGAAATTCCTGAACTTGAAGTCCCATGACTGTCACGTTCTAATGACGCAATTGTTGCCGGTGGTTTTAAGAGGAATTTTACCTCCACACGTACGTCTAGCCACCGTAAAGCTATGTGCATTCCTCAATGCAATTTTTCAAAAGGCAATCAATCCAGAGCAACTAGCTACTCTGCAAAATGATGTCGTTCAATGTCTTGTCAGCTTTGAGTTGGTGTTCCCTCCATCCTTCTTCGATATCATGACACACCTCCTAGTTCATCTGATCAAAGAGATTCGTATCCTCGGCCCTGTGTTCCTACACAACATGTTCCCCTTCGAAAGATTAATGGGTGTCCTAAAGAAATATGTCCATAGTCGTTCCCTGCCAGAAGGAAGCATTGCCAAGGGCTACAGAACAGAGGAGGTCATAGAGTTCTGTGTTGACTTTATTCCAGACCTTGACCCAATTGGCATTCCTGAATCTCGACACGAGGGCAGACTCAGCGGAAAGGGAACACTTGGGAAGAAAACATATATTGGTACGGGAGACAATTACTTCAATAAAGCACACTACATAGTTCTCCAGAACTCCTCATTGGTGGAACCATATGTTGAGGTACACAAAGATTTCCTACGGTCCCAGTGGCCCGGGAAGAATGAAGCTTGGATAATGCATCAGCACATGGAAACTTTTGGCGATTGGTTGCGCAAAAAATGTCAAGGTGATGAAAACATTGATGAGCAGCTTTATTTGTTGGCCAGGCAACCATCATGGCATGTCCTCACGTACAAAGGGTCCGAGATAAATGGTAACACATTTTACACAGTTGGCCAAGATAAAAGGAGCACCAACCAAAATAGTGGTGTACGCGTGGATGCCACGGATCCAAATGGGAACAGACAAACATATTATGGACGCATAGAAGACATATGGGAACTAGTCTATGCAGCTAATTTTAAATTTCCTTTGTTCCGATGCCAATGGGTGAAGATGACCGGAGGTGGGGTAACAGTCGACAAGGAGTATGGGATGACAATCGTGGACCTTAACAATAGTGGGTTCAAAGACGAACCATTCGTCCTTGCTGCAGACGTGAGTCAGGTGTTCTATGTCAAAGATATGTCTACGAAACCAAAGAGAGGAAAAAATGATGACCACTCAATCATCAATGAGCCAAAGCGCCACATTGTCCTTTCTGGGAAAAGAAACATTGTCGGAATTAAGGACAAGTCAGACATGTCAGGCGATTACGAAAGGGATGATCGAATTCTGTCCTTCATAGTCAACAAAGACCCAAGCATTCTGTTAAACAATGAGGATACTCCATGGTTACGGCAGGATCATAACCAAGGGTCATACGTCAAGAAGAAGTTCACTGTTGTGTTGGCTTAACATAAAGTCATGTTTAATAGTATGTGTTGTAAAATGTACGAATTCTGAGAATTGTATGAAACTATATTTGAGATTTTTGAATTTTGATGAGTGTATCAAAATTTCTATTCATGACTTTTCCATTTGGGACCATCTAGAGTTCGGTTAAAGGGTGTTTTTGTAAAAACCAATGCTTTGACTTTTGTCAAACTTGATCAAATAGCCCAATTGATGACTTTAAATGAAAAAATTTTGAATACAAAGTTGTTAGAGATCATCAAGATCTAAACTTTTTATATACACAATTTTTCCATTTGAGAAAGTTTAAGTTAACAATACCCACCAAATCTTAAATCTCGCACAAACTATTTGAAACTATATGTGTCAATTGTGGATTTTCAACTACACCTTCCCAAAACTTTCTCAAATGCAAAAATGGTCTTTATATTAAATGTAGATTTTTATGAGTGCAACAATATTGGTATTCATGACTTTTTCATTCGAGACCATCTAGGGTTCCGAAACCGCTGCGTGGCTATGAATTCTCTGAAAATTCAAAATTCAATTGTTCAAACTTTTCCAAATGAAAAGTTGACCATTAGACAAAATGTAGAACTTGATAAGTGTATCAAACTTTGTATTCATGACGTTTTTATTTGGGACCATCTAGGGTTCGGTCAAAGGGTGTTTTTGTAAAAACCAATGCTTTGACTTTGGTCAAACTTGATCAAATGGCCCATTTGATGACTTCAAATGAAAAAATTCTGAATACAAAGTTGTTAGAGATCATCAAGATCTACATTTGATATATTGACCATTTTTCTATTTGGATAAATTTGAGCCAATCCTAAGCACATTTGTTCAAAATCCAAGACGGGTTTTGGTCAAACTTGATCAAATAGCCCATTTGATGACTTCAAATGCAAAAATTTTGAATACAAAGTTGTTAGATATCATCAAGATCTAAACTTTTTATATACAAAATTTTTCCATTTGAGAAAGTTTAAGTTAACAATACCCACCAAATCTTAAATCTCACACAAACTATATGAAACTATATGTGTCAATTGTGGATTTTCAACTACACCTTCCCAAAACTTTGTCAAATGCAAAAATGGTCTATAAATTAAATGTAGATTTTGATGAGTGCAACAATATTGGTATTCATGACTTTTCCATTCGAGACCATCTAGGGTTCCGAAACCGCTACGTGGCTATGAATTCTCTGAAAATTCAAAATTCAATGGTTCAAACTTTTCCAAATGAAAAGTTGACCATTAGACAAAATGTAAAACTTCATAAGTGTATCAAACTTTGTATTCATGAGTTTTTCATTTGGGACCATCTAGGGTTCGGTCAAAGGGTGTGTTCATCAAGATATATATTTTTATATGATAAATAGATTTTTTATTTGATGAAAACTATACCCAACTAGCATTCCTAGTAATAAATAATAAAAATAAAAAGTTTTACGTCAATATGATATGAAAAATAAATTTCCAGTTGATTGGATATAGTTTTTGTAAATTTATTGGAATAATATATTTTTGCATTAACAAAATACTAAACATTTCTTACAAAATCATTGCAAATTATAAAAATATAATAAGATATTTAAGGTTAAAAATTTTCATGTGTACATTAAAAAAATTACAATATATGTCACTGTGTAAAAAATATTATGTAAAATATTTAATTTACTATACAATTTATAATATAAACTGTATATATAAACAATTGAAAAACCCTAAACTAAAAAACAGGGCCTTTAGCACCGACCCATAGTGGGAACTCGTGCTAAAGGGTCCTGAAAATTTCAGGAGCCCGCCCTAGCGCGCGCAGGTCCCTTTAGCACCCGTCCGTTTAACACCGGCGCGTGTTACCAGCCGGTGTTAAAGACCCTTTAGCACCGGTTCCAGCCACGGACCGGTGCTAAAGGGACCGCCCCTATATAAGCCACAGGCGCCCTGGATCTGGGCAGTTGCCTTCGTCTTCGTCGAGCAGAGAGCTCCGCCGCCGCCATCAAGAGCCGCCCGCTCGTCTCCCTACCCAGCGCCGCCGTTCGTCTCCAGCGCCGCCGCCGCCATCTCCAGCTCCGTTCGTCTTCCCAGCGCCGCCGTTCGTCTCCAGCGCCGCCGCAGCGGCTATCTCCACCAGCCGGCCGCCACTGTGGCCATCTCCTTCGACGAACTCCGGTCGCCACGATCCTACGTATATTCATCGATCTATATATATATGCATGAATGCTAACAGTTTATATATATAGACCAAAATTGTATATATAAATTGTATATATGTATATAATAGTTTCGATGAATAATATGTTATATATATCTTATATATATGTATGTATATATATACTATTATTCTTGTATCATTTTGTTCTTGTATTATTATTTTATATTATTATTTTGTATCATTATGTATATATACTATTATTTTATATGCACTTATGTACTATTATTTTGTATCATTATATATGCACTTATATTTTATACCAACAATTTATATACTATTATTTTTGTATTATTATGTATATATATATGCACTTATATTATTCTTGTATCATTTTGTAGTATTAATTTTTTTAGTACACTAAAAAATATATTATTCTATAGTAATAGTTTTTAGTATATTAATATTATTCTTGTATTATTTTGTAGAACTATTTTTTTAGTATATTATTTGTAGTAGTATTTTTTAGTATATAATTGTAGCATATTATTCTTGTATTATTTTTGTATCATATTTTTTTCTAGTGTTTTGTATATATTATTGTTTGTACTATTATTCGAGTATTGTTATAGTATATGATTATAGTATATTAGTAATTCTAGTGTTTTGTATATGTTATTGATTGTACTATTATTCTAGTATTATTTGTTTAGTATATTATTCTAGTATATTATGAATTCTAGTGTTTTAGTATATTATGAATTCTAGTGTTATTGTTAGTATTATTTTTTTTAGTATATTATTTTAGTGTATTTCTTATTCTAGTGTTTTGTATATTTTAGGGTTTGTACTATTATTCTATTATTTTTAGTATATTATTCTAGTATATTAGTAATTCTAGTGTTTTGTATATTTTATTGTTTGTACTATTATTCTATTATTTTTAGTATATTATTCTAGTATATTATTAATTCTAGTGTTTTGTATATATATTATTGTTTGTACTATTATTCTAGTATTATTTTTAGTATATTATTCTAGTATATTATGAATTTTAGTGTTTTAGTATATTATGAATTCTAGTGTTATTGTTAGTATTATTTTTTAGTATATTATTCTAGTGTATTTCTTATCTTATATAGAATATATATATGTATGGTTGCAGACATAGAAATGGCTGACCGCCCTCATGATGATCCTGATTATATGGAAGATGTCATTCGAAATATGATCGACGACGGTAGTCAGTACTTTATTGATTACCACGAGATCATGCAAGGCAATCCTACTGAGCAACAAGAGGGCAATGCCCCTGAGCAACAAGAGGGCAATGCGCCTGAGCAACAACTTGTCGTGCAACAAGAAGAAAATACTGGCGAGGTATGTAAATATAAACATATATAATTAATGCATCTCTTACATTAGGTCTTAGACTTACTTGGTTATTAATTTAGTATTTTTGTTTCTATATCTACGTGTAGCCTTCTGGATCGACCTCTACGGGGAGAAGCGTATCTCCACGAGGGCCAAATAAGACGTTGGAGGGCTGCTATGTAATCTCTGAGTTTGAGATAGCTACAGGCAGACCACTTGGTGAGCATGCAAATAAATATGTTAGTCACTGTGGATATCTTGTGAGAGATCAAATACCGATCAGTGCTCGTGAATGGAGAGAGAAGCGAGGTGCTCCTGAGATCAGTTTTGTCTCTGATCGTGACAAGGAGTTAGTTTGCAAAGCCATCACAGATGTTTTCACCTTCGACACCAACGATGAAGAGTTGAAGGTGCGAATTTATGACTGGACTATGAAGAAAATGGCATTATTCTTCCAGAATTGGAAGAAGACTTTGTACAATAAATATGTCAAGAAAAACGAGACTCCAAATTTCAACCTCAAGCAATATGTAAAGCTGAGGGCCTTCTGGGATGACTTTGTGCAGTACAAAACATCAGAAGAGGGCGACGAACGAGCCATTAGAAATAAAGAGAATGCAAGTAAAAAGACATACCACCATCATATGAGATCAGGTGGTTATAAGAGTGCTGTTCCCAAGTGGGACCGAATGGAACAGGAGATGCTTGCTAGGGGGGTCACACCCGAGACAATAGCAAAGAATTGGAGCGAGCGCTCCAAGCTTTGGTTCTACGGTCATGGGGAAAGCGTGGACCCAGACACCGGGGCGCTAGTTTGGGGCCAAGAAATCTCTAGAGCAGCAGAGAGACTAGTCCGTGCACGAGAGGCGGTTCAGTCTGGTGAGTTCAGGCCTAACAGGGAGAAGGATGATCTCACCTATGCGCTTGAAAATCCTGAGCACGGTGGGCGTACGAGAGGCTATGGGGCAGTTTCGTGGCTGCAATCATTCCAAGCCGATCAAGATACCTACAGAAGCTGCCAGAGAAAGAAGGATGAGGAGGCAGAGCGGATCCGCCGCCTGGAAGCTTTTGTTCTGCAGTCAAAAGAGCGTGAGAAAGCTCATGAAGAATGGATGCAGGCGGAGATTCAAAGGCAAGTGCAAGCAGCACTTAGTCAAATGACGAAAGGGCAAGGTACATCATAGCCTGAGGTCAACGTTAGCCCCCCAGGCCAGTTGAAAAGCAGCTGCGCATCCACGAAAGTACCAACCATTCAGGATTACACGAAGCTACACTTCCCCGTGGATGATGTCACAGAGGCTTTTACTACCTGTGTGCTGCATGTACCAGATGGGAATGCAACAAAAAAGGTGGCTATCGCTGTTGTCAACCCGATCGACCGAACGAGAACTCCAAGAATCCATAATTGACCAGTACTTGGTGGATATGCTAGCGTCTCGGTTGATAGGGTTGAGAAAGGTTGTGGCAATGTGCCTCTAGACATAGAAGAGGGAGACGGAGAGAAGACCTTAGGTGAAGCTGAGAAGACATTTATTTGTTGGCGCAAGCACTTCATAATTATTCCTCAACATAGGTTTGTGTGTGATTTTACTTCTTGTATTATTTATTATGTATTGAAATTAATAAAAAGTTTGGTCACAAAACTTGTAATTGTTTTCTTTGTAGGGACTCCTCCAACCTAAGTCGAGTTCTCTCCCCAGCGCATCATAGTGCTGCGGGCGGTGATAATGCTGGATCTCCTCCAACACCTGCAGCGGCCACACTAACCCCGCCACCGCCTCCACCACGGTCTCCACCTCCTCCACCGCGTTCTCCAACGCCGAAAAGATCGGCCCCACCACCTCCACCGCCTGCACCGCCCTCTCCAAAGAGTGCACGGTCGGTCCCCTCGCCTCCAAAGCGAGGTAGTCAGAAGCGGTCCGCCCAAGAACGACCGAAGTCATCGGTCCCACCTCCAAAGAAGGCTGCCTCAGCAAAGAGAGCTAAGACGCCAGAAAAATTACCTTCCGGAAAGAGTGAAGAGGAGGTAATTGCTGCATCCAAAGCTAAGGTGAAACAATTTTTTGATAATTTGAAGGAGGATAGAAAAAACGGCTAAACCCAGAAAAGTGTTGGGTATTCTTAACATCATTACCAAAAGTAGACTAAGTTCTCTAAATCTAGTAACGGTGCCAAAAATGCCAAACCTATCCCTCACACCACTTAAGCCAAGTTGTCATCCCCAGCATGATATAAGAGACGCGGTATTGAAATATGCAATTGCTCTTCTAAATAAATAATGAATGGGATCTGCAAGCGCACAGATTAACACCGATGCAACATTTTAACCGGGAAGTATTCCAGGTATCGTTATTTATATTTTTACCACTGGGAAGGGATTAGCAATCATCACTATTGATTATAGAATAGAATATAAGATTGAGCATCTATCATTGCATGTATAATTGAGAACATTATATCTAACTCATCATACAGGGATAAGTGTCACATAAAAGATATATGAAATAATGAATAGTGTCAAGGATAATTAATCTGATCTAGCCACATAATAAATATGATAAGCACCTCAATTAGATACTCTAGAAAGTCATTAGCATGGTATTAGAACGAACTACAAGAATATTCCCTAAGTTATTCTCAACTATATAGTCTAGCATATCATAGTTAGTGCAAGCATACTTAGCAATCATTGTGAGATAAGACTATGCCCATGCATAGTGATATTAGCAAGGAATATGAGAAACATAGCAATCACTCCCCTGTAATAATGTTGCTCTGCCAGCCCAATACACGAGAGGGGGACTATATAAGAATCAATGAAGCTGTCACTATCACGAACCACCCCACGATGTGGCATATTGGGTACATCGCAGATAAATACGGTATAAGCACCACGCCTACACAATATCTATCATTTACCCATGGATCCGATGGATAAACACTATACGATCCTAAGCATGTATATAGATCCAATCTAACTAAGCCAAGTACATAACTATGATAAACTAAGAACAATATAATCTTGAATATAAGCAAGTAGAGCAAAGTCATAAGCAATATATTGAAGTAGAACAAAGTCATATTCATAATATTGAAGAACAAAGATAATTAGAAAGCAATTAGAAGCACAATTAGAGAATTACCAAGAATCCTCTTGACAGATCCGGAAACCAATCGAAGATTGACTCCTTCTAGTTCTAATCTTATGTAGCTATGCTAATCTAGATATCTAATTGATGTGGTGGCTCTAATCTTGATCAGAGGATTCTTCTCCCTTGATGGAACAATGAATTAGGGTTGAGAAGCTCTCTCCTCCAGGGGCCAGGGGGTCTGGTTTTATAGTCCCTTCAAGTGAATATGGGCCATTGGATCAAACCGACATAGATTGTATGGTTTAGATTCATCCTTTAGGTCGGTGGAGATCTCCCGCGAAGCAGAGTCCTGGTTGGACTCCTAGAGGGGGCGGGCGCCCAGGGCAGGAGGGCGGGCGCCCTGCCTCTGGCCCCGTTTCGCCTTCGCTTCGGTCTCGTTGCTTCTAGAGTCTTCTAGATGTAAGATAATTGCGTGGCACGTTAATATCTCTATGTAATCCCGACGTGTGGGCCTTTCTTCCGTATTTCCTGATAACCCCCTGCAGAAATAGACAAATACCAAAACTCGTGGAATTCTGTCAGATAAAACCCTAAATCTAGATGTTGATTTCATTTGGATCCTTTTCTTTATTTATTTGATAATTAAATTTGATACTTAAGGACCGTCAACAAACTCCCCCAAGCTTACCTCTTGCGCGTCCCTGAGCAAGGTTAGACTCAGCTATGGATCATAAGTTATTGCAATATATTTAAAAATTGACGGTACACATGCTTTTTAAATAAGATCTCATCTCTAAGCTAGAGTAAACTGTCATGACTTAAAACTTACTTACTTTACCTTCACCATGGGACTTGTAACTGTCACTTCTGTCTTGAGAGGTTAAAAGATAGAACAGTCTAGTCAAGTGCCATGTCTCTTATTCTTGATCAGCTATAGCTCTGGGGTTTTTGCAGATTTTCAAATAAAACTCAGAGATTCCTTGTATGATTCTCTCAGATCTCTCTTTTGTGGTATTTCTGGATCCTTACCAAGGCAGTGATGGTATATGCCTTCTCTCAAGATATGTAGTATTTGTGGTATAAGGCATAGTGACATTGCCTTCTCTCTCACCCTACTCTAATAAGGCTTTAATATCTGGAGCTCATAGGTGGGAAATAAAGTATACATACTTACAAGACATGTATTGCATAGTCAAACCATGGATCCAAAGAAACAAGCCAATGAGTTTAATCAAGATGTGCATGTGTGGCGAATGAATGACGTATGGTGGTGATGGTGATAACAATGGTGAAAACAATGGTGGTGGAAGTCTAATTCTACTTTGCTCTTTGAGGGGATACATACCTTCCTTGCTTTTTTTTGAAACTTTATGAGGAGAATGAGATGCTCTTCTTTTTCTTTTCTCTCAGGTGGGTATCTTGCACCCCTAATTCTACCGTCGGACACTTGTCCATTTTTACCTCTCGTCTCACTCTCTCTTTTCTTTCGAGGTTCCGAGCACTTGCTCCTTTTTATTTCCTCATATTTCTCTCTTTTTTTAGAGCATTCATCTCTTGAGACAATATAGCAAGTGGTAGTAACAAGATAACTTGAGCATTTATTTCAGAAGGGAAAAACAAAAATATTTTTGGTTATTCTCTCCTGGATCAGGAGTAGAATATTTTTAGGTGGTTCTGGAGATGGAAATGGATGGATATATGTGGATGGTACTTCCGGAGTAGAAGTAGCATATATGAGTGAACGTGCAAGTGAAATCTTGATTTAACCACATGACAAGTTCCTAAGGGTCTACATAGCTTGACCACACTCAATGCTCATAAGCAGTAAATAGTAAATGTGTACCTCAAGGTCTAGCAAGCATGTATATATGGCTGTGGTAGGAATTTAAACTCTCATCATATAGGAACTCATCATGTAACATTTTAAAGATTTTCAAAGATAAAATTCTCCAGAATTCTAGCATCTCTAGGAACAGATAAACAGCAGCTCAACCTTTCCATATCATATCCGTTAACAACTTAGACTTCAGATCAAGTTTTCATCCCACAAGTTTAGGTCTAGAGCAAGCTTTAAATTATAACAGTTATATCTAAACTTGAGAGAGAGAACTTAAAATGTGCAAATTAGGCAGAGCAACTATTCATCATATCCATGCTTAAGTTTTATTTAGATACAGATTAGCATAGCCACTTTATTTATTTATTACACACACTAAGCAAAAGATATATAAATAAGCATAAAATCTTTATTTGGTTTTTTCATAGTTATGTATATTTATATTCTAAAATAATATAAGTATAAAGATAGATAGATAGAAATACTTATCGAGATAAATGGGGGTGCTCTCCCCCAAGCTGAATTTTGACGTAATTTCTCTTGATGTAGCTAGCAGGTGGCAGAGGTGTATTTGAAAGTCAGCAGCATTCTGACAGCGATTAGAATGTCCTCCGTCTGCTAGTCTTCTTGACTCTTAAATTCTGTGGAGCTCAAATAGACAACAAAGCTCGTGGAAATGATTAAGTGTTAGCATAAATATCTAGCCTTTATCATCTTGAGACTCCTTAATAATTATTACTCCCTGTTTTTATATTTTTTATTTTATAAAGCAGAAAAATATTTATTTTATTTTTATGCCACCACAGTGAATGTACTTATGGGTTTTATGCCACTTGTATACTCACATGGGGCTTACTGTTTTTCACATTTTTATTTTCTTTTATTTTTAAGATAGTATGAACATGATTAACTAAGTAAACTATTTTAAATAATTGAAATAATTGAAAGTTAAAGGATAACTACCAAGTTTACCTCTTGGCAAGGCGTTCGGTGTTTTTAAGTCCTCCGAACGGGACTCTCCATTTTCTTAATCTTCCTGAGGTTCGTTGGGTGGCGTAGTCGGTACTTCCGGCAGCGCCTCCTCTTCATGTATAGTTATCTTCATTTTCCACACCTGATTTGGTGCTTCAGTCTCCTCTGGATAATTCTGTTTAAACTCAACGTCTTCTGATCTTACAACTTCTCCTTCGTAGTCTGCCCATCCGTCCTTGATGATTTGCCTCCTCTAGTTGCGGTTGCGTCTCTTTCTGACCTGCTTAGATTCTTCAACGATATAGTTAGGGTCAGTAAAATAACAGCGTACCTTCTCTGAGGGGAAGTGCATATGGACTTCTCCGGTTCCAATGTAGATAATTGCTTTAACGGTGCTGAGGAACGGTCTTCCAAGGATGATGGGTGGATCGTACTCATCTTCTCCCTTGTCAATAACTTGAAAGTCTGTATAGACAAAGTGATCGTCTATTTTGACTGGGACATTAGTTGCTATTCCTTTAACTTCTCGAAATGTCTGATCTGCCATCTGGAGCTGAATGTATGTTGGTCTTAGTGGCGTGGTCCCGAACAAGAGCCGATAGGTGACTGCGGCCATTATGTTGACGCCCGATCCGGTGTCACAAAATGTCTTGTAGAAGTTGTATCTATTTATGGAACAGTAAATGCTTGGCATTCCTGGGTCGTCCTTCTTGATCAAAAGCGGTGACTTAAGTTGGTGATCTTGGCCTCCATGAACTACAGTGACCATCTTAGTTGACTCGGTCCACACTTGCTTGTTCCTGTTCCTCCTGTTGGTCCTCTTCCTTGATTCACGTCTGGATTTATCTGGAATTTGTGTAGTCTTGTTCTTGAAGAAAAATGTCTCCTTCTTCCCTTTGACGTAGAAACTGATCTTAGCAGCACTGGCGTAGATGATAGCTCCCGTGGTGTTCAAGAATAGCCTCCCTAAGATGATAGGTGCTCTCTCATCATTTTCGGTCTCTACCACTACGAAGTCTGCTGGGGCATATAAGGTACCAACTCGGACACAAAGGTTCTTTACTATTCCTTTTGGAACGGTTATCGTCTGATCTGCAAACTGCAAACACATGGTTGTTTCTAATAAAGGATATGTAAAGAATTTTTCATAGAGTACCCTGGGTATAATGTTGACACTGGAGCCAAAGTCGCAGAGTGCTTCTGGAACGTCCACCATGCCGATAGAGATCGGGATGACAGGGCGTCCTGGATCGCCTCTCTTGACCGGCAGAAGGTCAGTAGAGAATTCATTGACGGGGTTACTCCAATTACCTGCATCAAACGTGTCTACAAGATTTGCAGATTCTAATCCTTCCGGTTGTGATGGTATACCGGGGTTAGTAGTAGGAACAGCAACAGCTATTTGATTTAACTGAGATTCAATCATTTTATTAAAGTTAATTTGATTCTTGATGGCAGTAGAGAAATTATCCATTCTATTATTTATATTTTCTAGTATTTTATCATTAGATGCCAATTTCTTAGATAGGTTATCCATTAACTTTCCTTGATTAGACACTAACTCTCTCAAAGGTGGAAAATTATTAGCATTATTGTTGTAAGAATTGTTACCTTGATAATTACCTGAGTAGTTAGGCCTCTGTTGATTCCAACCTTGATTTTGTTGAGGACGGTTGTAGTAGTTGTTGTTGTTGTTGATGATGTAGTTCACATCCTCAAGTATCTCAGGGCAGTGGTTGCCTGAGTGTCCAGTGTCTCCACACTCCTCACAAGTCATGTGAGAGTCGTAGATGTGCATAACTTCTTTCTTATCTCCAGCTCTATCGTCGAGCTTCTTCATGAGCAGGTCTAGCTTTGCAGACAACGTGTCTACCTCCTTCAGCTGATGCATACCTCCACCTCTCTTGCGTGTCTGGGTCCTCTCTTCATTCCAGCTTTGATTGGACGCCATCTTCTCCACAACAGCTGTGGCTTGTGGTATAGTAAGTGATAAAAATGCTCCTCCAGCTGCAGCATCCATGGTCTTTCGGGCACTGTTGCCGAGCCCATGATAAAACGTCTGCATCAATAGTCAACTCTCCATTCCATGATGGGGACATTCTAGGATGTAGTCTTGAAAGCGCTCCCATGCTTCTGGAACAGATTCATCATTTTGTTGCTGAAAACTCGTAATCTTCCCACGGAGAGCATTGGTCTTGCCCATGGAAAAGAACTTAGCCAGGAAGTTTGTTGAGCAGAGTGCCCACGTAGTATTCTTCTCCTTAGTAGCGTAGAACCACTGCTTCGCTCTTCCTAACAGTGAGAATGGGAAGAGGCGAAGTAGTATAGCATCTTTGGAAACTCCTGATATGGTGAATGTGTTGCAAATCTCCAGGAAGTGTTGTAAATGAGCACTAGCATCTTCATGTGCCTTCCCACAGAACTGGTTGGATTGCACCATGTTGATAAGTCCAGGCTTGAGCTCAAACTTGCCATCGATCTCTGCAGCAGGTCCAGTGCGGATGTTGTCAGTAGTGGGAGCTGAGAACTCGCGGATTGATTTGTTTGCCATGGCTTTGAACTCTGAAGACAAGTTCCGGTGATCTTCTTGATTGGATGAAGCTTCTTGCTGAAGTGTTGATGATTTCTTTAGCTTGGCTCTCGTCTTCTTGAATAATGCTTCGGGATTGTCAACAAAATTTCCTGAAAGATGTCTTCTATTCATACATTCCCCTGCATAAGATGAAATAGGAAAATATCGGGGTAAAACTGTATGAGAGAATAGATAAGCTCAATCATATTAGTGATGCGAATGATAACTCAAAATCTTTTATTCCATTCCTGATTAGTAATCAACCTTCCCCGGCAACGGCGCCAAAAATGCTTGTTGGGTATTCTTAACATCATTACCAAAAGTAGACTAAGTTCTCTAAATCTAGTAACGGTGCCAAAAATGCCAAACCTATCCCTCACACCACTTAAGCCAAGTTGTCATCCCCAGCATGATATAAGAGACGCGGTATTGAAATATGCAATTGCTCTTCTAAATAAATAATGAATGGGATCTGCAAGCGCACAGATTAATACCGATGCAGCATTTTAACCGGGAAGTATTCCAGGTATCGTTATTTATATTTTTACCACTAGGAAGGGATTAGCAATCATCACTATTGATTACAGAATAGAATATGAGATTGAGCATCTATCATTGCATGTATAATTGAGAACATTATATCTAACTCATCATACAGGGATAAGTGTCACATAAAAGATAAATGAAATAATGAATAGTGACAAGGATAATTAATCTGATCTAGCCACATAATAAATATGATAAGCACCTCAATTAGATACTTTAGAAAGTCATTAGCATGGTATTAGAACGAACTACAAGAATATTCCCGAAGTTATTCTCAACTATATAGTCTAGCATATCATAGTTAGTGCAAGCATACTTAGCAATCATTGCGAGATAAGACTACGCCCATGCATAGTGATATTAGCAAGGAATATGAGAAACATAGCAATCACTCCCCTGTAATAATGTTGCTCTGCCAGCCCAATACATGAGAGGGGGACTATATAAGAATCAATGAAGCTGTCACTATCACGAACCACCCCACGATCTGGCATATTGGGTACAATCGCAGATAAATACGGTATAAGCACCACGCCTACACAATATCTATCATTTACCCATGGATCCGATGGATAAACGCTATACGATCCTAAGCATGTATATAGATCCAATCTAACTAAGCCAAGTACATAACTATGATAAACTAAGAACAATATAATCTTGAATATAAGCAAGTAGAGCAAAGTCATAAGCAATATATTGAAGTAGAACAAAGTCATATTCATAATATTGAAGAACAAAGATAATTAGAAAGCAATTAGAAGCACAATTAGAGAATTACCAAGAATCCTCTTGACAGATCCGGAAACCAATCGAAGATTGACTCCTTCTAGTTCTAATCCTACGTAGCTATGCTAATCTAGATATCTAATTGATGTGGTGGCTCTAATCTTGATCAGAGGCTTCTTCTCCCTTGATGGAACAATGAATTAGGGTTGAGAGGCTCTCTCCTCCAGGGGCCAGGGGGTCTGGTTTTATAGTCCCTTCAAGTGAATATGGGCCATTGGATCAAACCGACAGAGATTGTATGGTTTAGATTCATCATTTAGGTCGGTGGAGATCTCCCGCGAAGCAGAGTCCTGATTGGACTCCCAGAGGCGGCGGGCGCCCAGGGCAGGAGGGCGGGCGCCCTGCCTCTGGCCCCATTTCGCCTCCGCTTCGGTCTCGTGGCTTCTGGAGTCTTCTAGATGTAAGATAATTGCGCGGCACGTTAATATCTCTATGTAATCCCGACGTGTGGGCCTTTCTTCCGTATTTCCTGATAACCCCCTGCAGAAATAGACAAACACCAAAACTCGTGGAATTCTGTCAGATAAAACCCTAAATCTAGATGTTGATTTCATTTGGATCCTTTTCTTTATTTATTTGATAATTAAATTTGATACTTAAGGACCGTCAACAAAAAGCCGTACTTTTATGTAAAGCCATCGGAACTGAGGCAGAAGGTGGTGGACCAGAAAAAGAAGCAACGCGAAGCTCAGAAAAAGCCAGCACTTTCGGACTATGAGCGGTCTCTGGTCAAGTCTTCACAGCCTAAGAAGAGAGTAGGAAAGGGGGTCCCATAGCTCGGAGAAGTATCAAAACCGGTGCCCCCTTCGATTGTGCCAAATCAATACGGCTCAAATCAAGACTTGATGCCAAAGAAATCCTTAGCGTTGTCTGAGCTAGACTCGCTTGAGCGTTACTTTGGACAGAGCGGTTTAAATATGGAAGAAATTGCCGCCATTCTTGGATGCCAAACATTTGAAAAAGCCGAGGTAGTTGATCAATGGAGGGTAAGATATGAACCGGGCAGGAGTCTATTCGACCCTCAGCGTTTACACGAGCTCGGCACACAAATGTTTGCAATAAACAAATGGTGCATTGAGGCGTCTAAAAGGGGAGAGAATTGGATTTCTGTTCGTATTAGACAACATCACTACTTCCGGGGAGATGACCTCAAATACGTGCAGTTCGATGAATTGCACCAATTATGTCACCTCGACGCTCTCGACAAATCTCTTGTCAGCTGCTTTTGTCTGTAAGTATTTTTTTCTTTTTATTATACTTCTAACTTCTTTAATTACATGTATATAATCCTTACACACTTAGGATTTGTATGTATATATGCAGGCACCAAATAAGAGAGCTCAGAATCAGAAATGATAATAATATTGGGTTCGTTGACCCTTATATTGTTTTCAAAGCTCCGCAGGCAGTGTGGACAGCAGCTCATGAGACAGAAGTCTGCACCAATCTTATGAGGTACTTTGTGAACCAAAAAGAAAAACAAAAAATACTCTTCCCCTTCAACTTCGAGTGAGTTATATAGTTATTAAGTGCATGCATATTTTATTTTAATAATTATTACTAGAGACAAGTTTTATATAGTTATATATAGGCCTGACTATATATATGTGTGTAAACAGCTTTTACTGGATACTCATGGTCATTGAAATTCCCAAGAACCGGTTGATAATCTTTGACTCAATGAGAAAACCACAAGAAAATTATCAACAAATGGTAAACATTATTCAAAGGTATGTAATGTCGATCTCAGCTAGAAGAATATCATAATATGACTCTATAATTATTAGTTCACGATCCACATTGGCTGTGTGTAGGGTTTGGGAAAGATTCATTGACCGTGAACATCTCAGTGGATGTAAAGCGCCACTTAACATAATACATCCACAAGTAAGTTCTACTAGCTAGCAAACTTTCGCTAACTTTTAGCCTTCTTATTGTCGTGGTCGTGAATAATTTATATATATATATCGTACAGTGGTGTTTAAGACAAGAAGGGGGAAACAATCTATGTGCATATTACGTGTGCAAATTCATGATGGCACAAGTCAATCAAACACCCACAGAGACGCTCAGAGTACGTTACATGTCTCTTTTCATTATCTCCTGAATTATATTGAAAAACTTAGATAACTAATACCTTTTTTATTTATTTCAAATTAAAGACGGAATGATTGAGAGAAAAGGTCATACAAAAAGACCGAATCAAAGCTATCCAAGACACGATAGCAGGATTTCTCCGTGAGCAAGTGATCAATCCAAATGGTGAGTTTCACTTCAACGGCAACGAAACTCTTATTCCAAACAATGATGATCATTTGTATCGTTTGTAGACATTGGGAGAAAAAACTATATGTATATATGTGTTACGAATTTTGTACATATAAAACTATATATATATAAAGCTTTTTACATATCTATTTAATTTTTGATGTGACCTATTCATTTTATTATAGGCAAAGCTTAATTATTAAGCTAAGCCTATAATTTTCATTTATATATGCTTAATATGCGTGTAATATAAATATATTTTTGTATCAGCAAAAACATGTATTGAAAAACCTATTATTGCCCTGGCAGGACCACCGGTTGGTATTACCAACCGGTGTTAAAGAGGGGGCTTTAGCCCCGGTTCCCCGAACCGGGACTAAAGGAGGGCCTTTAGTCCCGGAAGGGCAGCACCGGCTCGGGAACCGGGGCAACAGGCCGTTCCTGACCGGTGCTAATGCCCGATCGTCCAGCAATGCGGGCCGGAGAGCCGGGACTAAAGGTAGGACTTTTAGTCCCAATCCCTTAGTCTCGACTCGCCACCCGGGACTACAAATGGTTTTCGACCGGGACAAAAGGCGTGTTCTGTACTCAGACGATCTAGTTCTCGGCTCCATGACAGAAGATCTAGGGTAAAGTACAATTATATCCCTCTCAATTTATTTAGGGACAGGTTCCTGCTCCATTGGTTCCGGCCCACAAAGTTCCTCTCAACTGATTCTTCTATTTTTTAAACCATCAGATCTAGCCAAATGAAAGGCTCGTGTATTATTTCCAAGCCTATAAAATTTCTCATATCTTAAATGCAGCAGTCGCCGAACCGAACCTCAAAGCAGAAGACGAGCGCCATAATATGGCTTCATGGGGGCTCCATTCGACGAGGATTTTAGTATTGATGTGCCCTAGCTCTGCTGGGGTAGGCAGGCAATGGCGGGACAAGGAACTTTGGTGATGGTGGGATCGGCGAATTGGGGTGCTCGGCAGTCGTTTGTCGGGTCGAGGGCCGGCGCGGCTAGGGTGAACGACTACGTGCCCGTGCCTAGTTGGGCTGAAACTCCCGAGTCGGTCAATCAAGGAAAAAAAAGTGAGAAAATTTGTTGCACAGAAACTTAAAATAAATAGTAGCAAAAAAAGAAACTAAAAATAAGAGTTTTGCTAAATTTCACATGTCTGAATTTTAGTTTTTTTTCAGACAACGGTTATTGCATATATATTATACTAAAATTATATTTTCAGTACTTTGCAATTTCTGTACACAATCTGCAATTTTTTGTTCCAATCTGGCAAAATATGATATGTGTGGTGTAAGACAATTTAACAATTTATAATTATTTCTATAGTTAGACAATGACAAAAATTTGATATGTTATGACATAAATACAAATAAGAAATAAAGTGATAATTAACTTGTAATTAATTAGTAGTACAAGAGTGTTGCTCGAAATAATCTTAAAATTCAGGCACATGAAATATACAGGTGAAGTGTAAAAATAAAAGAACAATTCGCATTGCGAGCATTGCGAGTGGTTAATAATTTTCTAGTGGACAAAATGTGCTGTCCCAAATCTTTGGGGTGTGAAGGAGCCAAAAATAATGGTTTCTTCAGGCTTTACTTCATCCTACGTGACGTTTTGTAAGAGTATATTCTAAGGAAGAAGTTGTTTTGCCAAATGATGTACTAAAACGGCTCTAGGTCGACCGATAGAGTTGTTCATTAAGATAAAACCCCCCAAAAGAGCTTTGCTGGTGAAGTGGAGTTGTGCCAAACGGGGCCTAAAAATATTCTCTCTCCTGGTTAGTAGCAGCAAATTAAAAAATTGTGACTTCTTTTGCCATTTTTGTGGTAGACTTCACAAAAACAACAAATGAATTTTATGTATTCCCTCTTATTCCACCAATTTTTATTTTTAATCTCCCTCTATATTAGAGCACATCCAAGATAATTGCCAAATCATTTTCTAAACATCAAATTGGCTATTTATTAATGAAAATTTTTTTCAACAAACCCTGTAAATGACTCTCTAAATCTTGTAGTCTTTATTCCAGCTTGTTCGCTCTTTACTTTTGGATATCGTACCTCTCTAGCTATCTAGCCTATTGAGATACGAAGTCTATTAGAGTACTCTACTAACTAATCTTTTTTGCTAATCCCGATGCTCTTCGGCACTAGGACAGATGAACCTATCAACTGCCCCTAGAGTATTTAACCTCTGGTGCGCACCTTTTTTTTCTTTGAAAGGAGATTAACTCGACTTTTTACAAAGCCAATATAGACCAGGTATACTAATTTCTGACATAAACACAAACATAAAAATAGCTAATAGCAACTCTAATATTATCCAATATCTTCTTTAAAAAAATATGGAGTTTTGCCACTCCAACAAAAGTGTTAGGAGGAATAAAGAAAGCCATCTCCAATGATATCCAACATTTCACTTCTAAAGAATTAAAATTTGGTCCCACAAGGATTTTTTTTGCAGCCCTTTTTTTATGTGAAACCCTTCGCAGTCATGCGAAACCTTGGACACCACCTCCTTCCTAGGTGGCGACACCCAGCGCCCCCCCCAGCTCGCTGCAGCTTGCCACTGGGAGCTCGCACGCAGTCACCAGCCACAAGAGGGCAGCTGCCAGCAACTTCTACAAAGAGAACTAGGTAAATTCTTCGCACGTTGTTGCAGAATTTTTTTAAAAATAAATCATTATATACATAGCATTACTATATGGTATATTATATATGTATACATGTATAAGAATTTGAGTTGTATGTATTTTATTGTATTAGATCTAGTAAAAAGTTGCTAAGTTAATAGAAGAAAAACTATTATTTGGTTACATTATAGAGAAATTGGTGATGAAATGAATAGTGTATGTACATGACTTGTATGTCTTGAATTCAGGAACACAAATCACAACGCTGAGATCATAATTTGGCTACCTGAATCAAGAACGTGCACAAGAACAGGATGAACACACCGAGACCGACAGAGTGTCGGCTCTCCTTTTCACCTTAGTTCAAATCGAGTTCTGTGTAGTTTACAACCAACCACACCGCGCTACAGCACACTTTTTACATCCAGCCTTATATACCCAGGCTGTCGACACACGGTTACATCAATGAAAGACACAAAACACATGGATACAAAGAGATAACGTAAACTGCAGCGTGAAGACGCTCCAGAGCGCGATCACCGTCTCCCTGGACACCAACCACTCCCGCTCTTCTTCATTTGAATTTTGACATTGCGCCTTTACTTTGCCAGCTCAGCAACAAAGCCTTCCACGTCTATCAGCAGCAAGCTTACATCAACAGTATGTTAATAGAATAAAGATTTAAAGTATTTCACATGATATAGATGAAATGGTAATTTTATGTAATTAATATGGGATAACATGAACTTAGTGGGGAATGATGTGTATACCTTGCATGAAGAGATAGAACATTTAGTGGGTTACTTAGTGGGGAATGATGTGGACACCTTGCATGAAGAGAAAATTCATCTAGTGGACTTTAACTTTATAAGAGTATATGATATGATTCATAGGCAGACAAATCACTTCTACGAAGACAATCAGATGATTCATCATCGGAGGATGATGACTATTTCATCTTGTGAGCAGCTTGAATTGTGCAAACATATTATAATGAAAAAAAAGAAGATATAGTGGTTCTGTCTGAGGCCAGTTTATTCGCTTAAGCTTATCTAGCAGTGTTTTTCTCATAATAACAGTACTTTCTGTCATGGCTTATTAGCCAAACGAAAAAGATTGTCACCAAAAGACGTTTCAAGATTATTTGGCTAATGATCTAACATAATGGCCATGGACGTTTCAAGATTATTTGGCTAATGATCTAACATACTGGCCACACTTCGGTGGTTTGTGTGCATTTACTTGTGATTTATACAAGTGTGTTTGTTAATTATTATATGGTTTATTTTATTTTATTTTATTTTATTTATTTCATGTACAAGATGAGTTGCGATCTTTTCATCATACACATAATGTATGCTATAGAATCATACGGTGAATACTTTGTGCACAAAAGAAGTGCAGCGAATGTTCTTGAATTAAGTTGCTTCAAAAAGTCACTGTAGTATTTCGTATGCTAATATATAGAGTTCCAGCGCACTACTACAGGAAAGCTATTCACTGCGGCCTCCTTCACCAACAGTTATATAATAATCGGTGGTGTTATGTATCACCGCCAGCTCATAACCTCTTGGGCCCCTTGTTGGTATTTCCAACGTGATTACAAACAGGATGGTCAAACCTCTTTTTTTAGCAAAGACATTAGAAATGTTCGAAACATTTTTAGCATTGCTTAAGTCAGGTTGTAATCTCCAACACAACACCAAAAGATGTGGTTGTACTTATGATCATAGCACTATAGAAAATGAATAGAAGTTATCCGCAAGGGCAGATGTAAAATACATCCATTGTAGCATTTCAGCCAGTAAAGTTTCAGGTATCGTTATTTATAATTTTACCACTGAAAAGACACTTGGAGGTATGAAAGCTATATCTTACACTTGTGATAAGAGTTCCACTAGATCAATACTCAAAACAGGGATCAATCATATAATAAATAAAAGATAATTAATAACAGATCAACATAATCCACAAAGGGGTTCCACCGAGCATTTTCCTACTTGGGCATGACTCTAGAAAAAACTAGAAAAATACAGACTAACTCCTAGGGTTATTCTAACTATAGGTCATTTAGCTACATATGAAGCTCAAAATAGACACCAAAGCTTGTGGAACTTATTAAGCGTTAATAATAAACCTCTAAGCTTTGTGTAACATCCGATTTTAAGAACAAAATCAGAAATGTACCATATGTGAGTTTTAGAAGACAAGCCTCACATATAGCTACAAATAAGGGTAATATCAAAGGACAATGCATAAATTATAAAGCGTAGATAATAAATTAGAAACAACCTTGGGCAGCAAACACAGAAGAGAACTCCAAACTTCGGGTGTTAACATCACTCTACAGGATCCAACTGACTGGTTGATCACAAGCCCAAAACTTCTGCTGAGGTGAGGGGGAGATAGCAAGAGTGAGTTCAAGACGAACTCCGTAAGTATAACAACTAGATTGTATAGATCCCACAATCTCATGATCAATGTGACATAAATAATATAGAGCATTAAACAATAATCAATGAGTTTCTTAACACAAGATTCATCACCCTTAATGTAAGAGTTCTTAAGGCCGCTCGTGACCGTGAGCACGGCTAGTATACCAGTTTTTAACACTCTGCAGAGGTTGTACATCTTTACCGATGAGTCATGATTTACCCTTTCGCCTGAGGTGATCAGCCTCGTAACCCACTACCAAGGTAGGTCGGCAGGGATCACTATGAAGTCTTTCAAAGGTTCGTCTAACAAGTTAGGGCCGCTTGGTTTCGTTAGTCAGTCCGTGTGATTCTACCCCGCAGGGGATCCACGGTCTGCTTTCCCCCATTTGCGCCACACGGGTAACCTCTAACAAGCTTGAAAAGTTACTCATACTTAACTAAAGCCAGAGCCATTATAGCCCTCATGGTTGCACTTTCATCCCGGTTATCACTTACGAATAAATCCTCAAGTTGTTAAAAAGTCATTATTATCATTTGTTGCTTTATATCAGTCTAGTCACAAGATCATGGTCATAGAATTAAAACCCAAATGCTATACTTGCCTTGATCCAATTGCTCCTGCTAGTCCTGCTGATCTTACTTGCTTCCAAGACTCTGATCATGATCACCGAAGTAATGCCCACTGACTAGGCTCGGTCACCAAACATCAACACACAAGCAATGGGAGACAGACATACACGAAGCAAACAAGATTACAATTAGAACAGTACACCAGCAGTAAATAAATTTAAATAAAAGTTTTCCAAAATCATCTACACGCTGCTACGATCACGTCAACGGTAAATTCACGGAAAACAGAGTTACAACGTGAAATCTACGCATTAAACGGGACTGCAAAGGCTATCAACAGACTTGTAATTAACTAGGGAATCTAACAGTGGTGAATCTAGCCAACAAAGGTACCAACGCGAAGCTTATGAAATTATAAAACTAACGCAACTTGAACGGATCGAATCGGCGCTAAAACGGAGAAGATATGAATTTTCTAAGATTTTCTTTAGAAAAGTAATTAATTAAATAGTGTCACAAAATTAAAAAGTTTTAAATTGTTAAACCAAGTTTACTAACACATAGAGAATTTAATTACGAATCTAACGCAATTTGAACGGGTCAAATCGGAGCTAAAATGAATATTCTATGGCCAAAACAATCTCAGTGACATTTTTGTAAATACTAGAAAACGTATTTTAATTTAAACCGGAATGAAATAAGTTTTTATTCGGTGGAAAACGTATTTTGGAAATACGCCTAAGGATTGCGGGTTATTTTGGAAAAACCTCAGGGGCTCTTTAACAATTTCACCCGCGAAGGGGTATGGGCCATCCTCGGTCGTTGGATTAGAATTCAACGGATGAGAAGAGGGAAGGGGAGAGAGGGGCGGCGCTGGCGGCCGGAACAGTGTTGGCTGCGGCGGCACGCCATTGACGATGGTGAGAAGCTCTCCGGCGAAACTCAATAGGGCGCGATAGAGCGTGGTTTTCAACTACGAAAGCACCGGGAGAGAGAGAAGGACGAGACGAGCTCGTTCCCGGCCTCGGCGTGGCCGGGGAGAGGCCCGAGCGGCTTGCTCCATGGCCGGCAGCCATGGAGCTCGTCGGAGCACGAAGAACGCGGCCTCGAGATGTACGGGGAGAAAGAGGGGGATAAGGTGATGCTCACCACGGCGAAAACGGAGGCAAAGTCGGCTCAATTCGCTGGAGCGACGCGCGGCTGGACAATGGTGCTCCGGTGGCGGTTTACTGCACGCAGCGAGTGGAGCAGAGGCGAAGAGAAGTGAAATGGGGATGGGGGAGGCGGCTCGGGCGCGCGTGCGACTCAAAAGGGGCAAGGAGCGGGGCAAGGAGATCGTGGGTGCGGGCACGGCTTGGGCGGTTTTGCCGCAGCATGGAAAGGAGAGAGGGAGGGAGCGGTTGGAGAGGTGGGAGAAGGAGCTGACAAGCGGGCCCCGCTTGTCGGAGAGAGAGAGAGAAAGGGAAGGGGTGGCCGGCTGGGCCTTGGCCCAGGAAGAAAGAAAGGGGGCGCGGGGTTGGGCCCTGCAGGCCGAAAACGAGTGGGGGGGAATAGGGGGAGAGAGGTTTTTTTCCTTTTTCAAACCAATTTTCAAATACATTTTCAAATTGAGATTTTTAACAAATTTGTCATTTTGTTTTTTTAAAACAATCATCTCAATAAAAATGCACCAACATGTATGCAACAAAAAAAATGTTATTCTAAACTTATATTAAATTTTAGTTCGCCAAATTTATTTATTTTTCCTATATTTTGATGCTCACAAAATTGACTACAAAATCAAATTCAACTATTTAAAAACAAGCAAATTTTAGGGTGTTACAATTCTACCCCCTTAAAATGAATCTCGTCCTCGAGATTCGGAAGAGGCTCAGATCCTTTGAGAGAAACATGAAAATATCTTGATAATCCTTTCATCTTCACAACCTGCATACCAAACTTAAACACTTGTCTCAAGGTCACACCTCGTGAACATAATTTCCGTTGAATAACTATTATTCATAATTGACCAAAGTCCATCTTGACTACTAATTTTCTTTAGCTTACAACTCCAAGAGACATGGGAACTTAATATGCATTTGCCTCCTCAGGTAGCAGTGGACCACCATGATACTCAATTCTTTTTCCTGACGGTGCTGTTAAGAGCATTTTGTAGTGGGTACAATAGATTACTCCTTTGTGTGCACAGAACCATCCATTACCAAGGACCAAGGGAATACTAAGCGACTCTAGCACAATGAGGTTTACAATGAAGTTTTCCTTGTTTATGACCAGATTGATATTTGAGCACACCTGATCTGCTTGTATTTCTCCCACTGGGGTTTGAACTAGTAAAGGCTTCTTCGTTGGACACTTTACCCTCTCGATTGTCTTTACAAGGTCGGTGGAAATGAAAGAATGCGAAGCACTCGGGTCAAAGAGAGCAAAAACTTGCACTGAGTCTACTTGAATATAGCCACCGACCACTTTGGTAGCTCCATGAATGTTATGCCTATCCACATTGCTCAGTCTCTCATTGATATAGTCTCGTTGCACCCTACTTCCATGAGCAGGCTTCTTACGGCTTTTCCTTTTTCTCTTTCGCCGTTGTGGATTCTGATTTGATTCACTTCCAACTTGCTCTTGAGTATCATTATTTTGATAGCACTCAGTTTCATCATACTCATAACATCCTTCAAGGGTAGGATCATCATTCTCTTCCGACGTATCAGTAAGAGGCATCATATAGGGCTCCTGATCCATGGGAAACTACACTCCCTGTCATCAAGTGACCAATGTCACTAGCACGACAAGGAGAGATAATCATAATCATAGATTATCTCAAGAGACAGCTCTCACTTTAAGATGAGTTGAAAATGCATCAACCCGTGATATCAAGGTACTACCCCCCTTAAGAAAGGTCAACTAGGAGGCACAAGGAAGGTAGCTTGCACTTTTTCTTGACAAGTTATCTTGCATTGAGACCCTGTTGACATCCCAAGGAACTTATGTGCAAGGAAGAATAAATATCCTGATTTTCCTCGCGATATGAAAATCAGCAGCGCAGTAAAATGGACATAACTCTTGTTCTGTTAATCCAATAGGGTTATAGCTTATACCGTTAGAAAGCTTAGAGAATTTGCTACAACCTTTCTATAGAACACTTTTCCAAATTCTATAGTTATATTTGTCCAAAACAGCAGGCAACCAAAACTGGTCCAGATTCTTGACAGGACATCTGTATCGTCTTGTGATTTTTGTAACTTCCAAACCATAATAGCTATGAGGGTGATTCTTGTGGTCAGAGAAAGATATTGAAGTCTACTATCATCCAGAATTTTCTCATGATTTTTAGTCATCCAAGAACAGAGACATAAACCGATAAAGATGAGATACTCTAGAAAGGCAGGATAAGGTAACAAGAGAGAAACCAAAACCCAACTATTTATGTCATTAATCCATATGCCTTAGACATATAAACTAAATGAAATTGTGAAGAAACTCACAAGATCATTACACTCACTACAAAGATCCAAATCAAACATAAACATAAAGACAATTCAACCAAGCAGTAAAGGTTCACAAGGCACAAAAACTCGACTTTCGCTACTAGCGTTTTTATTACACAAGGGCACAAACTCCGATATCTTAAACTCAGTGTGGCTTCTTTCATGATGTATCTATTGATTCCTCTATGGACAAGAGTTTACATAGTGTCCTTCCTGTCGGCAGTGATAACACTTTTTCTTAGATGGATCCTTCGTGATATCATTTTCCACTGAGGTGTTGCTCGGTGTGTTATCAGTTCGCTGACTCTGAAGGTTTGTCTCTGGCTGGCTAGCTTTCTTCCTAACTTGGTTGATCCTTCGAGGTTGAAACTCTTTATAAGTGATGGTCCATCCATCTATGCATACCTCATGAGCAGTGGGGTTAGCTTGAGAAGTTTCTTCATCTCCAAGGTTTGGATTTTCATGGCCAGAGTTCAAAGCTAAATGTGACAACATAGGATTTGAATGTTGTTCACTTCCCAATGCTGGATCTAGTGATTTTGCCTTCCTCTTCTTATCCTCATTAGTCACACAATTTGGTTTTACCTTAACTTCCTTTTTAGATGACCTATTTCGATGACAAGGAAGACCATAATGCCTACAACAATGGCACTGATCCTGATATCCCGATGTATTACTTCCAACACCACTATGGGCTCTCATATTTTTCTAGGCTTCTGCTACTTGTCTCTTAACTGGTCCTGAGATGCACTACTGAGAGTTCCCATTCTGAGTCATTCCTTCCACTACTTGATTTTGCATAGCTAGAAGCTTCTCCTTGTCAAATGCTTTTACGGGTGGCATCTTTGAGTCCTTTTGTTCATTCATGCCAAAGGTCTCCTCGTTATGAGCCATCTAAATAGACAAGGTGGATGGATTTAGAATAGAGACAAAGTTTTATAACAGAATAGGGCAGAGGTAAGCATAAATTTTAGCAATTATCAAGGTTAAGGTGAAAGCAAGAAGTAAGCAGAGATAGAAGCATTCTAAAACGTCTGGTTCTAACTAGGCTTGCGTCCTACAGTCAGCATTGCTTTGATACCACTTTGTAACACCTGATATTAAGAACAAAATCAGATATGCACCATATGTGAGTTTTAGAAGACAAGCCTCACATATAGCTACAAATAAGGGGTAATATCAAAGGACAATGCATAAATTATATAGCGTAGATAATAAATTAGAAACAACCTTGGGCAGCAAACACGAAAGAGAACTCCAAACTTCGGGTGTTAACCTCACTCTACAGGATCCAACTGACTGGTTGATCACAAGCCCAAAACTTCTCCTGAGGTGAGGGGGAGATAGCAAGAGTGAGTTCAAGACGAACTCCGCAAGTATAACAACTAGATTGTATAGATCCCACAATCTCATGATCAATGTGACATAAATAATATAGAGCATTAAACAATAATCAATGAGTTTCTTAACACAAGATGCATCACCCTTAATGTAAGAGTTCCCAAGGCCACTCATGACCGTGAGCACGGCTAGTATACCAGTTTTTAACACTCTGCAGAGGTTGTACATCTTTAACCATGAGTCATGATTTACCCTTTCGCGTGAGGTGATCAGCCTCGTAACCCACTACCAAGGTAGGTCGGCAGGGATCACTATGAAGTCTTTCAAAGGTTCGTCTAACAAGTTAGGGCCGCTTGGTTTCGTTAGTCAGTCCATGTGATTCTACCCCGCAGGGGATCCACGGTCTGCTATCCCCCATTTGCGCCACACGGGTAACCTCTAACAAGCTAGAAAAGTTACTCATACTTAACTAAAGCCAGAGCAATTATAGCCCTCATGGTTGCACTTTCATCCCGGTTATCACTTACGAATAAATCCTCAAGTTGTTAAAAAGTCATTATTATCATTTGTTGCTTTATATCAATCTAGTCACAAGATCATGATCATAGAATTAAAACCCAAATACTATACTTGCCTTGATCCAATTGCTCCTGCTAGTCCTGCTGATCTTACTTGCTTCCAAGACTCTGATCTTGATCACCGAAGTAATGCCCACTGACTAGGCTCGGTCACCAAACATCAACACACAAGCAATGGGAGACAGACATACACGAAGCAAACAAGATTACAATTAGTACAGTACACCAGCAGTAAATAAATTTAAATAAAAGTTTTCCAAAATTATCTACACGCTGCTACGATCACGTCAACGGGAAATTCACGGAAAACGGAGTTACGACGTGAAATCTACGCATTAAACGGGACTACAAAGGCTATATACGGACTTGTAATTAACTAGGGAATCTAACAGTGGTGAATCTAGCCAACAAAGGTACCAACACGAAGCTTATGAAATTATAAAACTAACGCAACTTGAACGGATCGAATCGGAGCAAAAACGGAGAAGATATGAATTTTCTAAGATTTTCTTTAGAAAAGTAATTAATTAAATAGGGTCACAAAATTAAAAAGTTTTAATTTGTTAAACCAAGTTTACTAACACGTAGATAATTTAATTACGAATCTAACGCAATTTGAACGGGTCAAATCGGAGCTAAAATGAATATTTTATGGTCAAAACAATCTCAGTGGCATTTTTGTAAATACTAGAAAACGTATTTTAATTTAAACCGGAATGAAATACGTTTTTAATCGGTGGAAAACGTATTTTGGAAATACGCCTAAGAATTGCGGGTTATTTTGGAAAAACCTCAGGAGCTCTTTAACAATTTCACCTGCGAAGGGGTATGGGCCATCCTCGGTCGTTGGATTAGAATTCAACGGATGAGAAAAGGGAAGGGGAGAGAGGGGCGGCGCTGGCGGCCGGAACAGTGTTGGCTGCGGCAGCGCGCCATTGACGACGGTGAGAAGCTCTTCGGCGAAACTCAATAGGGCGCCATAGAGCGTGGTTTTCAACTACGAAAGCACCGGGAGAGAGAAGGACGAGACGAGCTCGTTTCCGGCCTCAGAGGCCCGAGCGGCTTGCTCCATGGCCGGCGGCCATGGAGCTCGTCGGAGCACGAAGAACGCGGCCTCGGGAGCCAAAAATTGCGAAACCAGTTTTGAGAGATTCTATGAGATGGCTAGTTTTTATTCAAAATATAAAATGTACCATGTTTCTAGGAAAAATAATTATTAGGATTTAATCTTGTTATTTATGAGTAAATTCATATCTCTTGTTATACTGCTCATCTGGCTATGAAATTTTTATGGTAGCCTCTGAGTGTTATGAGAATGTTATGATAAATATTTCATGATTTTTCGAGTACTACATCTGTGATATGTAATTTATGATTGAGATATGGCTTGTTTCCTTATTTAAATCATAGTAAATAATTGATGCTTATGCTGGTGCTCTACTTTGGTGGCACACTTCTTTATGGTAATAATAGTATGTAAATAATCTGAAATCTGTTGTTTGACACTATATAAGCCATGTTTCTTAATTTATGAAATAAGCACCTTGTCACATGTTAAATGCTTATCTTAATTTTGGCATGTGCAATTGCTCTGAAAATTTTATGGTGATGTCCAGGTGCTATACTTGTGCTTCTGTAATTTTTGTAGATTTTTCTGAGTACTTCTGCTAAGTATCTTATAATTATGTCCTTTTATAGAATTAAATTGATAAATGCCTTGTTATTAAATATCTAGGGGTTAACATAGGATGTTCTGGTTATCTTATGTGATACTTGTGCTTATAAGCTTTTTGGTTGGCACTGTTTAATTAAGGGTTAAAAGCTGTTCTGGACAGCAAGGGAGTAATCTAACTTTTGCTTAATGATAACTCGGTTTTCTGGAAGACTTGTATAAATCAACATTGTTGTAAACTTTATGAACTAGCTGTGGTTTAAATTTGGGATGAATTGGTCCAATGGTTTAAAAGTTATGGCTGTTCCAAGTTGGGGTTCCAGAAATAGGTGCTTTCTGTTTTTCTGGGAAAGAACCTGAAACTTTGTTTATATGACTTGTTTGGATCATGAATCTTGCTGTGATGTTTAAAGATGAATTGTAGCCAATTTTATAAGCTTTCTAGAATCTTATTTGTGTCTGTTGGATCTTTATCGCAATAGTTATGACCTGTTTGCTGAGCTGTTCTGTTATGTGATGCTTGCTGTTTATAGTTTGACTTGCTAAGTCTTGCTAAGTTAGTTGGTTATCCTTTGTGAGTTTATCTTGGTAGTTTACTCAGTAAATGAGTATCCTGTGAGTCTAATTAGGTTATCAAGCATTCATCCTCGCACAGCATGCACCCATTCTTACTTATCATGCATGCAATAGGTGCACCGGACGCAACCGCATCGTTCGAGCTCCAGGTGAACCCCGAAGGCCAGGAGGGCAACCCGGAGGTGGAGGCCCAGCAAGCCGGACTCGAGGAGCCCGAAGAAGAGGTTGAGTGCCCTAACCACGAGCCAGCCTCGTTCGTGAAAGGCAAGCCCCGAAGCATCTTGAGTCTCCCACTTTAATTTCGAAAGCTTACTTGGCTTTGTTATACTTATTGATGCATTACGTATAGGAGTTGTGATGAAACCCTTGCTGCATTATACTCAATCCTTGTCCAGATATCTTACCTTTACCTGGTTATAGAGTTAGGATCAAGTAGTGGCTTAGACATGCTTTAATCGGTAGAAGTCAGATGATATCCTGTCACCTGCGCGAGATAGGGTTGTGTCGGATCACGATTGTCTATATGTGCTATCGTGGGAAGAACCTGATTAAATTGACATAAGCCAGGCGGAGTTTTGCAGAGTTGTAGTAACTCCGTCTGTGGCAGCTAAGGACTGACTGTTGTACGTCCTCTTGTCATGTTGAACGCATGCCTAACACTTAGTTGGCCGGATAACTCGTTCTGACTGCGAAGTCTAGTAGTATGACTCAGGCTGGAAGACCAGCAAGTATAAAGTGCACACTACCGGAGGAAGTGCGGTGTGTGGGGGACCATTGGCGTAAGACCAAAGGCAGGTGAGTTAAAATTCCTGACCTCCCTGGCAGAGTGGTAGCCCTAGGAGTGCGGCGCTGACCGGAGCCGTGATTCCTGAGTCATACCAAAGGTGACCCACTGGCTCTCCGACGGGGGATGCTTGGGTGAGTGCTAGGAATAACCCTCCAGCTGGATAGGAATCGATTCGAATCGCCGTCTCTTTCGGATAGTGAGAACTTGACAGAGCAGCAGCAAACGTAGCATTCATTAAAGGACAATGATTCATAAAAATGATGATAGCAAGGAAGAGCATATGATGAACTTGATATGGTTATTATTGCTTGTAATAATCAAGTGATGTGTTTAGTACAGGTGCTAATCTAGTGATAGGTTACTGACGATTAATATGATGCTTTTACAATAATATAGCTATTAGTTAAGCTTTTGGCAATTGTTAAGTCAAACCAGCTCCACTATATACTTAGCCTTGCATGATCCTTGGTGTCTTTTATGTTTTACTAGACGGGTAAGTCTAGCTGAGTACATCCTCGTACTCAGGGTTTATTCCCACCTGTTGCAGATGATATCTTTTATGATGGCTTCTGCAAGACCTGTCTCCATCCCGCTGGGGATGAGGACTAAATCGTTGGGCATGGTTCTCTAACTACTTCGTACCTGTTGTTGCTTTTGGATGGATGGCATGAGACCCTGGCTGATCACGAACTTGTGAAAAGAACTTTGGAAAGTGTGTGTAACTATTTTGCTTCCGCTACTTCAAACATGGGTTGTAATAACTAAGTAACTTCGATGTGGTGCCGCTTCTACGACAATGAATGACTATGTAACATTCAGTGTGTTGTGTTGAACTATTACAATATTGGTTTGTGCAAGTTGGTTTGAAGTCCTTCGTGATTTCAGTTGACTACCGGGATTATATGGGCTCAAGTTTGGAAACTTGATTGCTTGCCGATCGTTTCTACACTTGAACTCTTATAATTTGGTCGGTTCTGTGACAGCTGGCATCGGAGCAAGTTCAGCATTATAAATGCAGCGTTTGTGTATTTAAAAATAAAAGAGTTTTAAATAAAATTGTAAAAATCAATATTTAAGTTATGCCAGTGGTCGAATCCTCCTTGCCCATATAAGGACTATAGGTGGCTATTTAAGTACTGACTTGGGGGGGGGGTTTATTTTATGCATCTCTGGCAGTACTCAGGTATGGATGTGTGATGACCGCACTATGCTACCCTGTGGTCTAATGGTAGAGGTAGCCTTCATATGTGAATTAGCCACATATGTCGCTAGATTTAAATTATGCAACGTCGCACCTACGATCTGGTAAGTGTGAGCTGTGAGAGCATGATCGTCCAAACGGCGGTCTAGGGGAGTGTTCGCGGTGGTTTTCTGGAGTGGTTACATGTCTAACCATGGAACCACGAAAGAAACTTAATTGCGGAGCATTTAATTTCTCGGGTAGCTATGGTTTCATTGTTTGTACATGTGGGGCATGTCCAGGCGATGTGCACTTAGTTTACTGCTTTCTTGAGTGATATATTGGGAACTGTTGGGCTGCAATGAAGTTTTCTGTAGGTACTCTAACAGCGCACGTGTAAATTGCTAGTTGTCGTATCGAGAGACGAATGTATGCCACCGTATATCCGTTAGAATATTAATTTTCTAAGTTTGTGAGGACGTACGGTTCGTGCATGCATCATGTCACATTCATACATACATTCTGTCTACTCCTTCCCTTACAATGTCGTCCCTTTTAATTAAATAAATGTTGCTTAAATTAATCCTCTCTTACCCATGGTATTCCTATTCCTTTCCACAGATGGACGTGCCCACTTCACCTCGCCCCAGTGACACCTTCTTGAGCGAGTTTGGCACTCCTACCTTGCTCTGGAGGGTATTGCAGTCTGTGGGATATACTGAGCCACCTCAGTATTCTTGGTGGGAGGTGAATATGACAGGAGAGTTGCAGTGGTTTGCTGTGCAGGGAGTTGTCCCACCACACGGGAGCAAGCCTGCGTGGACAGGATGGACCTGCAACTCTGATGGGCAGACTCCACGGGAAGCGGCTCAGGTTGTAGCCCATGCGATGCTGCTCAACATCTGTCAGAGGTTTGGCGATGAGCTGACAGGAGGACCAGCGGCCTCCATTCCCCGTGCTGACCCAGCAGCAGCGGAGTGGAAGCAGGCTGATGGATGTGCTTTGGTCTGAGGCCAAGGAGAGCGAGCTGAGAGTTCAAGTCCTGCTATGAGTGCTATGATGGCTGTACTTAAGCTGTTCAGTCAGCGAGAGGACACCTATGCACAGGTGATGGTGGCTGTTCGCCAGGTTCAGGAGATGCAACAGAAGGCAGAAAAGCGTGCTCGTAAGTTTCGCAAGCAAGCTAGACTCCTGGAGCAAGCGCAGAAAGACCGCAATGACTAGGAAGGCATTGCGGAGTACCGTAGGTAGCAATGGGTGAAGGCCATCAGGGAGAGAGATCATAAGCAGGACCAGATGGGTCAGTTGGCTAGAGAGAGGGAGACTGTGCAGGAGCGCTTGGTGCAGGTCACTCGAGAGAGGGATACTGCGCTCCGTATGTCGGAGAACAGGCGCCGAGCGTGGGAGATGCACCGGATCTAGTCGCTTGAGCGGGAGAACTATCTGCAGGATCAGATTGAGGCTGGTCTTGTGGAGATTCACCGTCTCAACAACTTGCTACACCCTATTCCTCGCCCTGTACCTGTGTATCCAGAGGTGGGACCTCATGTGATTGTGGCCGATGACGATTATATGGTGGTAGACAGACCAGCAGCGGCTGCACCACCTTTGCACGAGTATGTGGAGGACAAGGAGCTTGAGCCAGTTAGCGACGAGGATGGAGAAGCGATCTTCGACGCTGACTCGGGCGACAAGCCTGGAGTGTAGTGCGTAGTTGTGTGGGGATCTTTTGTAGTTTGGCAGTTAGCATGGTGCTTTTGTAATCATGTTGTAATCCGGAACCTTGATCTTTGACTATGTCATGTACTGGGATGGTGTAATAACTTTATGGACCCAATGTGTTAACGTTATCATGTTCGATCGGTTGTGACGATGTTTTCTGTGTTGTGCATATTATGGATATCTCTATCATGTGTTGGATTGGTGATGTTGTTTTGTGGAATTGAATTATTGTGCCTTTTCTGTAAAGCTATTCTTTCGAATACTTTCAGGCATGAATATAAGTTCTTCTACGGCAAATCTTGTCATCATCAATACTCACTGACTGTATTCTACAGATGTCTCGTGGCACTCGAGGTGTGGAACAGCGTGCGAACATGAACCCACCCCTTCCTCCTCCACCACCAAACCCAGCTGAGCTGATGCAAATGATGGTGGAAAATCAGAGGATGCTCACTGAGACCATCAACCGGATGACAAATTAGGGTGGTCGTCATGTACAAGAAGGGCCAACACCTAACCAGTATAGCAGTTTCAAGGATTTCATGGATACGAAGCCCCCATTTTTCAGAGAGGCGGAAGAACCCCTTCAAGCTGAGGAATGACTGAACACGGTGGAACAAAAATTTCGCTTGCTTCGTCTGACCGAGGGTTTGAAGGCTGAGTATTCAGCTCACCAACTGCAGGGTCCGGCAGGCATATGGTGGAATCAGTATCGGGAGGCTCTTCCTGATAATACTGTGGTTGACTGGAACCTCTTCCATGAGGCTTTCAAGGGGCACTTCATCCCTCCTGGTGTTATGGAGATGAAGCATACAAAGTTTATGCAGTTGACTCAGGGAAACAAAACTCTGAAGGAGTACCTACATGCTTTCAATCATCTGTGTAGGTATGCCCCTGAGTTTGTGAACACTGAGGCGAAGAAGATTGCTAGCTTCAAACGGGGTCTTGGCCCCTAGTTGTTGAAAACCATGGGCCGCTGTAAGTGTGCAACTTTCAATGAGTTTGTCAGTGATGCTCTCACCCAAGAGAACTATAACACTGTGTACACTGCGACCAAGACTCGTAAGAGGGCTTTTGAGGCTGGGGCAGGGGCATCTCAGTCCAAGGATCCAGTGGCAGCTAAACCCCCGTACCGTGCTCCAACTCCTAATCAGCGGTATCGCCCTCCAGTGAAGAAGAGTCAAGCGAAGACAGGTTTTCGCAAAGGGTACTCTATTGCTCTTCCTAGGGGCAACACAGGTCCCAGCTATGCCAAGACTCCACCTGCCAACCGTCCGTGCTGGAACTGCAATCAGACCGGGCACTGGCAGAGCAATTGTCCTTACCCGCCAAAGAAGGTCAACCAAGGGAACGTCCGCCAGGGGCGTCTTCACTACACAACTGTGGAGGCAATCCCTGCTGGTGAGGTAGTTACGGCTGGTAAGTTTCTAGTTAACCAATGTGATGCACTTGTGCTTTTTGATTCAGGAGCATCGCATTCTTTTGTGAGTTCAGACTTTGTGTCTAAGCATAAGCTCAAGGCAATTACACTTGATAAGGGCAGCTATTGCATTAGTGCTGCTGGAAATGATATTTCTACCAATCAAGTGGTTTTGGGGGCAACTCTGGAAATAGGAGACCGTCAGTTTCTTGCTGATTTGGTTGTTCTACCCGGTGTGGGCATAGATGTAATTTTGGGTATGAAGTGGATGAGTGGTAACGGAGTTCTTATCGACACCACCACTCGTGTAGTGATGTTGAGAGACCCGAATACTAAAGAGGCGTTCTTAGTGCAACTTCCTCAGGATATTCATATCTATAGCACGATGAATGCAGTTACATCTAGGGCCATCAAGGATCTCCCGGTGGTGTGTGAGTTCCCAGATGTATTCCCCGATGATTTACCCGGGCTTCCTCTAGATCGGGATGTGGAGTTCAAAATTGAATTAATCCCAGGTACCGCTCCTATCTCTAGAAGACCATATAGAATGCCACCAAATGAGCTAGCTGAGCTTAAGACCCAGTTGAATGAGTTGTTGAAGAAGGGTCTTATCCATCCTAGTTCTTCTCCTTGGGGTTGTCTAGCTATCTTTGTGAAGAAGAAGGATCAGTCCTTGCGCAAGTGTGTGGACTATCGTCCCATGAATGCGGTGACCATCAAGAATAAATACCCTCTTCCTCGCATTGATATCCTGTTTGATCAGTTGTCTAAAGCCAAGGTATTCTCCAAGTTTGATTTGCGATCTGGGTACCATCAGATCAAGATTCGTCTTGAAGATGTACCTAAGATAACTTTCTCGACGAGGTATGGGTTGTATGAGTAACTCAGCATGTCCTTCGGCCTTACGAATGCACCTACTCACTTCATGTATCTCATGAATTCGGTGTTCATGCCCAAATTGGACAAGTCTGTGGTGGTCTTCATTGATGATATCTTGGTATATTCTTGCAACGAAGAGGAGCATGCAGAGCATCTGCGTATAGTGTTGTCGCGCTTGCGTGAGCATCAGCTTTATGCTAAGTTCAGCAAATGCAAGTTCTGGCTGAAGAAAGTACCTTTCTTGGGCCATGTCTTATCTGAAGAAGGCATATTGGTGGATCCGGTTAAGGTGCAAGAAGTGCTGGATAGGAAAGTTCCAACTTCAGTACACGAGGTTCGGAGTTTTCTCGGTTTGGCTGGGTATTTCCGTCGATTCATTCCGGAATTCTCAAAAATATCCAAGCCTATGACTCGCCTACTCTAGAAAGATGAGAAGTTTGTGTGGACGCCTGAGTGTGAAAAGGCATTCCACAAGTTGAGGACATTGCTAACATCGGCACCTGTCCTAGCTCAACCTGATATCGAGAAGCCCTTTGATGTCTTCTGTGACGCGTCGGGTATTGGTCTAGGCTATGTGCTGATGCAGGAATGTCGTGTTATCGCGTATGCCTCGCGCCAACTTCGAAAGCATGAGGTTAATTACCCTACTCATGACTTGGAATTGGCTGCAGTTGTCCATGCTTTAAAAATCTAGAGGCACTATTTGCTGGGGAATCTGTGTAATATCTATACTGATCATAAGAGTCTCAAGTATATCTTCACTCAACCTGAATTGAACATGCGGCAGCGAAGGTGGCTTGAGTTGATTAAAGACTATAATCTACAAGTGCACTATCATCCGGGCAAGGCAAACGTGGTTGCGGATGCCTTGAGTCGGAAGGTGCACTGTCACTCAGTTTAGGTGGAAGATCCATTGTTGTCACATCTTATGCACCCACTCGTGCTCAACCAGATTTCTCTAGAGAGTACTATTTGCAATTGAGTCATTGAATTGCAGCAAACAGATGTAGGCATCCACCATACAAAGAGGAAAATGAAGGAAGAAGAAACCAAGCACTTCCGGGTTGATGAGAACGGAATTCTTTGGTTCAAAGATCGACTTGTGGTCCCAAAAGACCGTGAGCTGCGAAATCAGATCTTGTCTGAAGCTCACTCATCTAAGTTGTCTATCCATCCTGGTAGTAGCAAGATGTATCAGGACCTGAAACCTCTGTTTTGGTGGATAAAGATGAAGAAAGAGATTGCTGCTTTTGTCGCTCGTTGTGACAATTGTTGTCGTGTGAAAGCCGTTGACATGAAAGCAGGCTTACTTCAACCCTTATCAATTCCTGGTTGGAAATGGGAAGTAGTCAGCATGGATTTCATTATTGGACTCCCAACTTCTGTCAAGGGTTACGACTCTATCTGGGTGATTGTAGACCGTTTGACCAAGGTTGCTCGTTTTATTCCAGTTCGAACTAATTATCGGCCACATTAGTATGCAGAATTGTACTTCGAGCACATTGTTCGTCAGTATGGTGTGCCTCGAACTATTGTATCAGATCGTGGACCACAGTTCACTGCCTGTTTTTGGGAGTGTCTACATGAGCAGATTGGTACTCACTTGGTTCGTAGTTCGGCATATCATCCCAAACGGCCGGCCAAACTGAACGGGTCAACCAAATCCTAGAAGACATGTTGAGGGCATGTGCTCTCTCCTCCAAGGGTTCTTGGGTTAAGTGGTTACCGTTAGCTGAATTCGCTTACAATAATAGTTATCAAGAGAGTATCAAGATGGCTCCATTTGAATCCCTGTTTGGTCAAAAATGTCGAACCCCGTTGAATTGGGTGGAATCCGGGGAACGAAGGTATTACGGCATCGATTTCGTGAACGAAGCAGAGCAGCAAGTCCGTACCATCCAACAACATCTGGAAGCTGCTCAAGCTCGTCAGAAAAGTTATGCTGACAAGAGAAGGAAGCCGATTGAATTTGCAGTCGGTGACCATGTGTATATCAAGGTGTCTCTGATGAAGGGCATACAAAGGTTCGGAGTCAAGCGAAAGCTTGCACCTCGATATGTGGGACCTTATCAGATTCTCAAAAGGAAAGGGGAGGTATCATACAAAGTTCAATTACCAATCGAGCTTCGAGCTATTTTTCCTGTATTGCACGTATCACAATTGGAGAAGTGCCTTCGTGTTCCGGAGGAACGAGTGGAAGTTCGGGATATCAAATTGAAATCTGACTTGGTGTACAAGGAGAAACCTGTAGCGGTTCTTGACCGCAAGGAACGGGTGACTCATAATCGTGTGGTTAAGTTCTACAAGGTGTTGTGGAGTAACCATGGGGAAGAAGATACCACTTGGGAAACTGAGGACTATTTAAAATAAGTTTACAAAACATTCTTCGAAAATCAGTAAGCTTCCAAATCTCGGGATGAGCTTTTTGTAAGGGGGGAGGGCTGTAACACCCCAGTGTTATGGTTGCATCAATCACATGCATAACATGAGCATCATCATCTCCTCAAGCATAGCATGATCATCATCTATCTTGAGCCATGTCATTTTATGCTTAAGTGTGCTTTAATTTGTTTAATCATGCTTCCTATGCTTGTACTTGTGTGAACCATGCTCATGCTTGTGTGCTATGCCTTGTTAAATAGTTTATCTATGCTTAGCTCAAGCTTAGGAACAATGTTCACGTTGATCACTTCTCCAAAATAATCACTTAAGTCATACTTACATATATAGACCCTAGAAACCTCTTTTGTTAGGCTTTTAAAAAGTGTTTCATAAAATATTTTCATGTCAAAACTTTCTACAGCAAAGTTGTAGCAAATTTTATAAGTAACAAAAGTTGTTTTATGGCCATCTCACGAAAATGACCACATCTATCTCAAAAGTGACCCACAAGGCAGATTTGGGGCTGTTTCCAACACTTGGAAAATTCTCTAAGTCCGGGAACACAAACAGTTTGCTCGATCGATTTTGAAAACTTCATACCTCTCAATCCAGGCCGATCTAGCTTTTGCTCCACTTGACAATGTTGTAGAACTCAGCTAGTACTCCAACTTTGTCAACTGCACCATCTCCTAATTCGTTTTGGTTTGGGAGATAATCACTGTCAAAGTCGCTCTATCAGACAATCATCACCTTAACTGAATCGAGGCCGAGCTCGTCGACGTGGCCGACCGGCGGCAGAGCTCCTGGCCCCACTTGTCAGCTCCCAGCGCGCGCATGACCTCCACGGCGACACCCCGGGCGAAGGGGACGCGTCCATTTCCTTCTGCCTCGCCCTCTCTCGCCAGAAACGCGGCCGCAGCGAGCTCATCGTCGCGAGCTCACTCCGGCGAGCTCGTACGCGCTCCTCGCTGCGCTGCTGACCAGCAAACTTCGCCCACAGCTCTGTCGTGAACCACTCTCCACCCTCCACCCACTAATTCACCGTGAAACCCACCGGTGAGCCGCCGTTTCCAACTTACCCCAAATCGGGTCGCCGTGACCTTCTTCTCCGGCAAACTCAATGCCGAGCTCCTCGGAGCCTCTCGTCTTCTCTGGTTAGGTCGTAGAGGTAGCTTAGGTCCTTAGCGAGCGTTTGCGCCACTTGGTGGACGCTCTACCGCGCTCACCGTCGCCGGACACGACGCGCAGCGCCGCCGTGTTTCCGCCGGAGTTGGGCTCTCTCGTGGCCAGCTCATTCCACACCGTTTCAAGCCGAGTCGCCTACCTAAGAAGCTTCGCCGTAGTTCGCTGGTGCTGTAGGAAACCCTAGGTCGCGCTCTACCGGCCTGAGAGCTCTGGCGTAACGCCGAGCACCTCCGCCGAGCCGCCATGATCGACGGCGAGCCCCTTCCAGTGGCTCCGCCGTGGGGAAAAGGGGGTCAACCTGTTCGCAAAGGTCTGGGGATCACGTTGGTGCCCTTTGTTTGGCCGGAGACCTCGCTGTCGTGGAGAAATCGCCGGTGAACGTCGTCTCGGTCATGAGGAAGGAGAACCTGACGCGTGGGGTCCGCTGTCAGTGACACTTAGTTTCCCTCCTTTTCTTTTATTCAAATCCAGATTTTTGGCTTTCTTGCAAAAATCATATCTCCTGTTTCTGAGATCCAAAAATTGCGAAACTAATTTTGTGAGATTCTATGAGATGGCTAGTTTTTAATAAAAATATAAAATGTACCATGTTTCTGGGAAAAATAATTATTAGGATTTAATCTTATTATTTATGAGTAAATTCATATCTCTTGTTATACTGCTCATCTGGCTATGAAATTTTTATGGTAGCCTCTGAGTAGTATGAGAATGTTATGATAACTATTTCGTGATTTTTGGAGAACTACATCTGTGATATGTAATTTATGATTGAGATATGGCTTGTTTTCTTATTTAAATCATAGTAAATAATTGATGCTTATGCTGGTGCTCTACTTTGGTGGCACACGTCTTTATGGTAATAATAGTATGTAAATAATCTGAAATCTGTTGTTTGACACTATATAAGCCATGTTTCTTAATTTATGAAATAAGCACCTTGTCACATGTTAAATGCTTATCTTAATTTTGGCATGTGCAATTGCTCTGAAAATTTTATGGTGATGTCCAGGTGCTATACTTATGCTTCAGTAATTTTTGTAGATTTTTCTGAGTACTTTTGCTAAGTATCTTGTAATTATGTCCTTTTATAGAATTAAATTGATAAATGCCTTGTTATTAAATATCTAGGGGTTAACATAGGATGTTCTGGTTATCTTATGTGATACTTGTGCTTATAAGTTTTTTGATTGGCACCGTTTATGCTTTGGCTATGTCATCAAATAATTAATTAAGGGTTAAAAGCTGTTCTGGACAGCAAGGGAGTAATCTAACTTTTGCTTAATGATAACTTGGTTTTCTGGAAGACTTGTCTAAATCAAAGTTGTTGTAAACTTTGTGAACTAGCTGTGGTTTAAATTTGTGATCAATTGGTCCAATGGTTTAAAAGTTATGGCTGTTCCAAGTTGGGGTTCCAGAAATAGGTGCTTTTTGTTTTTCTAGGACAGAACCTGGAACTTTGTTTATATGACTTGTTTGGCTCATGAATCTTGCTGTGATGTTTAAAGATGAATTGTAGACAATTTTATAAGCTTTCTAGAATGTCCGTATTTGTGTTTGTTGGATCTTTATAGCAATAGTTATGACCTGTTTGCTGAGCTGTTCTGTTATGTGATGCTTGCTGTTTATAGTTTGACTTGCTAAGTCTTGCTAAGTTAGTTGGTTATCCTTTGTGAGTTTATCTTGGTAGTTTACTCAGTAAATGAGTGTCCAGTGAGTCTAATTAGGTTATCAAGCATTCATCCTCGCACAGCATGCACCCATTCTTACTTATCATGCATGCAATAGGTGCACCGGACGCAACCGCATCGTTCGAGCTCCAGGTGAACCCCGAAGGCCAGGAGGGCAACCCGGAGGTGGAGGCCCAGCAAGCCGGACTCGAGGAGCCCGAAGAAGAGGTTGAGTGCCCTAACCACGAGCCAGCCTCGTTCGTGAAAGGCAAGCACCGGAGCATCTTGAGTCTCCCACTTTAATTTCGAAAGCTTACTTGGCTATGTTATACTTATTGATGCATTACGTATAGGAGTTGTGATGAAACCCTTACTGCATAATACTCAATCCTTATCCAGATATCTTACCTTTACCTGGTTATAGAGTTAGGATCGAGCAGTGGCTTAGACATGCTTTAATTGGTAGAAATCGGGTGATATCTTGTCACCTGCGCGAGATAGGGTTGTGTTGGATCACGATTGTCTATATGTGCTATCGTGGGAAGAACCTGATTAAATTGACATAAGCCGGGCGGAGTTTTGCAGGGTTGTAGTAACTCCATCTATGGTAGCTAAGGACCGACCGTTGTACGTCCTCTTGTCATGTTGAACACATGCCTAACACTTAGTTGGCCGGATAACTCGTTCCGACCGTGAAGCCTAGTAGTATGACTCAGGCCGGAAGACCGGCAAGTATAAAGTGCGCACTACCGGAGGAAGTGTGGTGTGTGGGGAACCATTGGCGTAAGACCAAGGGCAGGTGAGTTAAAATTCCTGACCTCCCTGGCAGAGTGGTAGCCCTGGGAGTGCGGCGCTGATCGGAGCCGCGATTCCTGAGTCGTACCAAAGGTGACCCGCTGGCTCTCCGACGGGGGATGCTTGGGTGAGTGCTAGGAATAACCCTCCAGCTAGATAGGAATTGATTCGAATCGCCGTCTCTCCCGGATAGTGAGAACTTGACAGAGCAGCGGCAAATGTTGCATTCATTAAAGGAGAATGGTTCATAAAAATGATGATAGCAAGGAAGAGCATATGATGAACTTGATATGGTTATTATTGCTTGTAATAATCAAGTGATGTGTTTAGTACAGGTGCTAATCTAGTGATAGGTTAATGATGATTAATATGATGCTTTTACAATAATATAGCTATTAGTTAAGCTTTTGGCAATTGTTAAGTCAAACCAGCTCCACTATATACTTAGCCTTGCATGATCCTTGGTGTCTTTTATGTTTTACTAGACGGGTAAGTCTAGCTGAGTACATCCTCGTACTCAGGGTTTATTCCCACCTGTTACAGATGATATCTTTTATGATGGCTTCTGCAAAACCTGTCTCCATCCCGCTGGGGATGAGGACTAAACCGTTGGGCACGGTTCTCTAACTACTTCGTACCTGTTGTTGCTTTTGGATGGATGGCATGAGACCATGGCTGATCACGAACTTGTGAAAAGAACTTTGGAAAGTGTGTGTAACTATTTTGCTTCCGCTACTTCAAACATGGGTTGTAATAACTAAGTAACTTCGATGTGGTGCCGCTTCGACGGCAATGAATGACTATGTAACATTCGCTGTGTTGTGTTGAACTATTACGATCTTGGTTTGTGCAAGTTGGTTTGAAGTCCTTCTTGATTTCAGTTGACTACCGGGATTATATGGGCTCAAGTTTGGAAACTTGATTGCTTGCCGATCGTTTCTACACTTGAACTCTTATAATTTGGTCGGTTCTGTGACAGGCAGATCCAATGCCGACGCACCAAAGGTTTATGACACAGCCAGGGTATGTCAGTCCAATGATGATGCCCAATTGTCAACCATCGGCAGGACCTACACCGATGAACGTTAATAATGGATGGACAGGGCAGTTTATCTTTCCACAGACACCTCAGCAAAATTACCAGGCTACAGGATTTCAACAGGGACCAATGCAACCTAGATTTCAGAATCAAGGGTTGATCAACCGGCCGATGAATCTTGGTCAGCAGGTTGGCGGTCAACAGGCGATGGTTAACCCTATGTTCCCTAGAGATCGTGCGCCGCAGAGACACGTGGAAGCTTATCAGCAGGTGCCAGATCCACAGCCAGTTCATCGGCAAGATGCCGATGCTTATTGGGCCGATAAGATAGCTGAGGTGATGAGAGATCAATTTGGAATAAAATCCAAAGTCAACACTTACTCTTATCGGACACCATATCCTCTTGCGTATGACTTAATCCCGCTTCCAAATCTGTACAAGGTACCAGATTTCACCAAATTTTCTGGACAGGATGACACGTCGACCATGGAGCATGTTAATAGGTTCATCATCCAGTGCGGGGAGGCTGCTAATAGAGATGAGTTAAGGGTTCGTTTATTCTCATCATCTTTGTCTGGATCGGCCCTTACTTGGTTTATTTCATTACCTCCGATCTAGAGAAGCAGTTCCATAAATACTTCTTTTCTAGAGTTCACGAGAAGAATATTACCGATTTAGTCAGGCTGAAGCAACGCAATGATGAATCGGTTGAAAGCTTTGTGCAAAGGTTGCGAGATGTCAAGAATAAATGCTATAGTCTAGTTCTGGACGATCGGCAGCTAGCCGATTTGGCTTTCTAGGGATTGTTGCCACATATCAGAGACAAGTATGCTTCTCAAGAGTTCAAAAGTCTGTGTCATTTAGTGCAGAGGATTTTGGACCAAGATATCAAAGCTTTTGAACCTAAAAGAGCATGGAACAAAAAGGTGTCATTTGTCGATGAGGCAACAAGTTCAGATTCCGATGAAGAACCAGTCATCGGTTTAGCAGAATGGGTGAAGAATAAAAAGCCGATGTCTTGCCCTTTTAGGCATAAGGAACCATAGAAGTTTGCATTTGATATCAACAAAGCCAATAGGATATTTGAATTTCTACTTCAGGAAGGGCAAATTAAGTTGTCACCCAATCATGTGATTCCATCGGCAGAGGAATTAAAGAAGATTAAGTACTGCAAGTGGCATAATGCAACATCTCATAATACAAATGAATGCAAGGTGTTCAGACAATAGCTGCAATCGGCTATAGAGTCTGGAAGGATTAAATTTGATAGCTCCAAAGCCCAGAAGCCAATGAAGATTGATCAATATCCTTTCCCCACAAATATGTTAGATGCTAAGGGAAAGACCAAAGTTTTGATATCAGAAGCAGCTGAAAGAAGCGCATCGGTAGATCCTCAGCACCAGATTACTGCCGATGACGCCAAAGGCAAGGGCTTGATCTAGGAAGGAGCCAGCTCAGAAAGGCCTCCTCGAACTGGTATTGTGAATACTCATAGAAGGCATCGAGAAACCTGGCAGGAACGTGAAGATCGGTATCGGCGCCAACAGGAAGGTCGTCGCCGGGAAGAAGAAAGACGCCGACAAGAGTGGAATCAGCATAAAGATCATTGGAATTGTCCGTTCTTCATCCACTATTGGGAGCAAAACATCAAGCTGCAAACCGTTAGAGATTGCCCTGAATGCAATGGCTATGATCGGTATGATAGACCTAATCAGCGGTACTATTGACAGTCCTTAAGTATCAAATTTAATTATCAAATAAACAAAGAAAAGGATCCAAATGCAATCGACACACAGACTTAGGGTTTTATCTGACAGAATTCCACGAGTTTTGGTGCTTGTCTATTTCTGCAGGGCGTTATCTGGAATTATGGAAGAAAGGCCCACACGTCGGGTTTACATATAGATATTAACGTGTCGCGCAATTATCCTACATCTAGAAGAGTCCAGAAGCTACATAGGATTAGAACTAGAAGGAGTCAATCTTCGATTGGTTTTCGGATCTATCAAGAGGATTCTTGGTAATTCTCTATTGTTCTTCAATTGTTCATCTTTGTTCTTCAATATTATGAATATGACTTTGTTCTACTTCAATATATTGATTATGACTTTGCTCTACTTGTTTATATTCGCAATTATATTGTTCTTAGTTTATCATAGTTATATGCTTGGCTTAGTTAGATTGGAATTATATACATGTTTAGGATCGTATAGCGTTTATCCATGTGTACAGTGGGTAAATGATAAGTATTGTGTAGGCGTGGTGCCTATACCGTATTTATCTGCGATTGTACCATATATGCCAGATCGCGGGGTAGTTCGTGGCAGTGACAGCTCCATTGACTCTTATATAGTCCGCCTCTCATGTATAGGGCTGGCAGAGCAACATTATTATAGGGGAGTGATTGCTATGTTTCTCATTTACCTTGATAATATCACTATGCACGGGCGTAGTCTTGTCTCACAATGATTGCCAAGTATAATTGCACTAACTATGATATGCTAGACCGTATAGTTGAGAATAACTTAGGAAATATTCTTGTAGTTCGTCCTAATTCCATGCTAATGACTTGCTAGAATATCTATTGAGGTGCTTATCATATTTATATGTGGCTAAGTTATGCTGATCAGAATAATTATCTTTGTCACCATTTATACTTTATCTATCTTTTATGTGACACTTTTCCCTGTATGAAAGAGATAGATAAATGCTCTCAATTATACATGCAATGATAGATACTCAATCCTATATTCTATTCCATAATCAACATTGATGTTTAGCAATCCCTTCCCAGTGGTAAAAATATAAATAACGATACATGGAATACTTCCCGATTAAAATGCTACATCGGTATTAATCTATGCGCTTACAGATCTCATTTATTATTTATTTAGAAGAGCAATTGCATATTTCAATACCGCGTCTCTCATGTCAAGCTTGGGATGACAACTTGGCTTAAGTGGCATGAGGGATTGGTTTGGCACTTTTGGCACCATTATCAGAATTAGAAAACTAAGTCTACTTTTGGTAGTGACGTTAAGAATGCCCAACAAGCATTTTTGGCGCCGTTGCCGGGGAAGGTTGATTACTAAACAGGAATGAATATAGAATTTTGAGTCATCATTCGCATCACTAATATGATTGAGATTATCAATTCTCTCATACAGTTTTACGATATTTTTCTATTTTATTTTATGCAGGGTGTCGAGGGTATCAGTAAGGGGTACCCTAACTGATACACATAACGAGAGTGCCCGTACGTAAATCGAGGTCCCCGACTCGACGCCCCCCGGTCGCACCCACAGTTATCGACGTCCATAGCCTCGAACGCGGAAAGAGCATCGTGCGAATCGACTGAGGCTCGACCGAATGGCGACCGTCGAATACGGAAACAGGGTCGTACGAATCAAAGGGCCTTGAGCACAAGGACACCGCCCGCCGCGTGACACATGCGTGGGAACCAGGGCATTTAATGCACCTACTGCGTTCTCACCTAACCCTTCAGTCACGGGAAGCGCGATAAGGGAACAAGCACCCGTCCCATCGTTCTTTTTTGTAGCCTTGCCCACCAAACGGGCCAGAACACGCCAGGGTGCAGCGAGGTGGTCGGAACGTCCCGTCAAGACCCCCTCGAGACGTCCAAAGTCAGCGCCCTGCTCAGCAAGGATTTTTACGGCACCTGACCCTCGAGCAGGCGTGCTGCTTCCCAGAGAAGAGTCGGGCGACGAAGGACGGCGCCCCAATCACTCTGACGCAGCTGCCACCACGACGTACAAGCGTGCAACGGATAAACCGGTCCAGGACGGCGCGCAGGAGCAGGATTCTGGGGCACGCGTGATCATCATCAAGGTACCAAGACTAGACGGCTCGAGGCCACACCGGTACGGAGGCCTCGAGTGGGACAGCGCGCCACACCCCTATCGACCCCTACTCTGTCACCTATGCATGTAACCTAGACCTCCCCTTGGGACTATAAAAGGGGAAGCTCAGGAGCGGATAGACGACGGGAGACATACATAGAAGAGCAACCATACCCATTCTTCATCCATACTGGCTTGTATTCACCCCTGTACAAGCACTTAGGTGCAAGATAATACAAACACTCCCCCCCCCGCTGGACGTAGGGCCTTCTCTTGCCCGAACCAGGATAAATCTTTGTGTCTTTTCTTGCATCACCATCTGGAAAGGGGAGCACGCATACAAGTTTTACTCGTTGGTGTGACCCCCGGGGGAAAACCCCGACAGTTGGCGCGCCAGGTAGGGGTCCTGCGTGTTTTTCACCAATTTCCCATCTCTTTCTAGATGGCCACTTTCGTTTCGCCGATTCCACACTCCACGGTGATTTGGTTCATGAGCCTCGAGTTCATGTCTACCGGTTTCGGCAATGACATGATCCTGCTCTCGGTCAAAGGGCCGGGAGGAGCTCGCATTGCGCCCGCACGATTGAGGGCTCCAAGACGGCGTCGCCACCATGCCTCCCCACCCAAGAAGAGGCGTGGATAGCGCCACCATCACTCCTTGTCGACGAAAGCTAGTCGGCAGTCTACCTTGGGGTATACCCACGGTAGTAGTTTATCAGTAGACGGTGCGCATGCTACGAACTTGATGGTGACGCAAGACACGGACAAGCTTTTATCCAGGTTCGGCCGCCGTGTGGGCGTAATACCTACGTCCTGCATCTGGTTGTATTGATTTGTGTTTAGATAATAATGTTTCCTAGGGGGGTCCCTTGCCCCTCCTTATATAGTCCGGAGGGTAGGGTTACACATCTGGAAACTAATCCTAGTCGGTTACAATTGCCACAGATAACACGATATCAATTCCTATTCTAACCGACTAGAATCCTGCTTGATCTCCACGTCTTGTTTCCTTGCGCGAAACTCCGAGTAGTCGGATCAAGCCTCGAACTCATCTCGTAATGGGCCAAGCCTCCTGGCCCAAGTCTATCCGTAGGGGTATAGGGGTTTATACCCCCACAGCTAGTCCCTGAGCACCGTGTATTGTGATGTAACACGCCGTCTTGAGCTTCTTCGATTAGCAAGGCTTGACATTTTCGATTAGCATGAAAATCGCCCAAACAGTTGCAACGGTATTTTGACCAACTCAAAAGATAGTTGATCAACATTGACATCGAAGAAGTGGGTTGTTCGAAGAATGCATGGTGCTCTTGAGAAAAAATATTTCTTTTCTCGATGAAGTGTGAACACTTTACTTTCATGAAAAGTACAGACTTTCAAAAAGCAAGCATATTCACCGCAAGGTGAAGTGTGCCCACTTTGTCCCCGAGCCTGGTAGTAGGTGACGTAGGCACGTGGTGTCAGGGTCAAAAAAGTCTTCATAGAAATTTTAAAATTGAGATGCATCGCCAGATGCATCGTACCGATGTAGTCCCCGAGCTTGTTGGAAGGCGAAGTATGAGCCTTGTAGCAAGGTCTAAAAAATAGAATTTACCAGTCCCCGAGCATATCATACTCATCCACAGCTGAAATAGACTAGTCGTCCAGTCCCCGAGCATATCATGCTCCTCTACAATGGATCAGACTAGCCGACCAGTCCCCAAGCGTATAACTCTCCGTGGGCATTACAATCCCCAAACTCTCAAATTGGTGGGCTGGTCGATCAGTTCCTGAGCATATAGTGCTCGGATTGGTCGGTGCAGTCCCCAGGTTCTCGAATTGGTGGGCTGGTCGACCAGTCCCTGAGCGTATAGTGCTCGGTGGTCGGTACAGTCCTCAGGAATGTCAAATTGGTGGGCTGGTCGACCAGTCCCCGAGCGTATAGTGCTCGGTGGTCGGTACAGTCCCCAGGAATGTCAAATTGGTGGGCTGGTCGACCAGTCCCCGAGCGTATAGTGCTTGGTGGTTGGTACAGTCCCCAGGAATGTCATACACAGTCCTCCACCAAATCTACTCGTCTTTTGGAAAAAGCATCTCGCCACATTAATGCGTGATGTGACAAGGCATCTGGCGTATTGTCAGACGGTTGCGTGAAAAGGTACGCCGGGTAACTGTGCGGCCGCTCTTTGCGTGGTTCAAGAAAGGGAAACCACCAATTATACAGAAAAGCCACCGTATTAACTGCCGGTAATTATTGAAAACCGAAGCGCCGCATCCACCGCAGGGCCCGCCCACTTCCCTAGAATGCAGGAAGTGGAAGGGGTGGAGCTGTTGTTAGAAAAGGCTCAACACAGCGCTTGTAATCTTTACCCTGCCTTTGCCTTCGAACCTTCTGTTCTTGCCATTCCTGCCTTCTGCAGCCACCATCCTTAATCGTCCAGCTCGCAGTCGTTTCTACAGCATCAATGGCGAAGAGTGACTCGAAGAAAAGGGCCGATATGATGGCGAAGGAGTGGAAGAAGTCCCGGAGCAGCACGAGGTCCCTCAACGACCTCGTCGGAATGGGCCTACTTCACAACCAAGAGCTCGGCGGCTGGAGGGCGCCGGAAGGGGAAAGCTACCCCGACCCCCGTGCCGGTGAGATTGTAGTTTTTGAAGATTTTTTCAAGAGGGGCTTTGGGATTCCTGTCCACCCTTTCCTCCAGGGCCTCCGTCTTTACTATGAGATCGGGATCTGCAACCTGCACCCGAACTCTATTCTTCTCATCTCCACCTTCATTCATTTGTGCGAGGCTTATGTCGGAATAGAGCCGCACTTCGACCTTTTTTGTTATCTTTTTTGTCTGAGGAAAAAGGGGGCAGTTGGAGGCTCCAAGATTGCAGGTGGAGTATACCTCAATCTGCGTGATGGGATGAAGAACCGGTATCTCAGCTGCCCATGGAACACCTCTTTGACCGAATGGTACAAGAAGTGGTTCTACATCAGGGAGGAGCCGGGCAGCGCCACGTTCTGCGACGTGGGCTACATCCCCGAGAAGAGGGTCAGTTGGACAGATCGCCCAGAATTCACTGGACAAGTGGCAAACCTGATGAGCCTGATCGACTGGTCCCGCCTAGATGGGCCAGGAGTGGTCGGGAACTTCATTGTGCGTCGTGTGATGCCCTGCCAAAGGAGGGTACATTCGGCGTACGAGTATGCGGGCAGCCAGGACCCGACCAGGATGAGCCCCGATGGTCTGGAGAAGGCGGAGGTGCAGCAGCTGATGAACGAGCTGTTCAACTTAACAGATGACAACTTTGTTCGAAGCAGTGATCGGATGCACGCCTTCAAGCTGGGTCGACCAGCTCCTAAGGTAAATAAATATTGTTATTGACTAGTATTGTTATATGAATACTGTTGACTACTAGTTGATGACTTGTCATTGGTTCTATCGCAGATTGGAGATGTTGACTGGTGCGCAGTGTATGTGTCACTAGCACCTGGCATGGAAAATCCTGCGGGGATGGACCCGCCAGAGGGCGACGCTGCTCGGTGTCCTCAATACACCAGCAGTGAGGAGGAGCAGGACCGCTGTTGATATTTGGGAACGCAATAAGGAATTGATCCGCAAGCGCACGGATATCGGTGAGCACTTCACCCGGGAAATTATCCAGAGTATCGTATTTATTTTTTTACCACTAGGAGAAAGAGTGCATCTGACTAACCGGTCTATTACTACTAACCTTTAGGCACAAAGAATGTCTTTCGATGTGAGTGATAAATAGAGAAGACTGCAACCGTAGTCTCCTTCTAACCTTGGTAAGGATGATCTACTGTTCTAATGGGGAGGCTAACGGAATCTAGACAACACAAAGGATGTTCGACCCGCACCTATAAACCCTATCCTTCCTGCTAACGAGATGTGATCTACAAAGTTAGCTCGGAATTGTCACGTTCCTCACTACTACCACGGTCCAGCTAGTCAGGGAATATCTATGAGTACCCCAGCCTAAACACCACGTTTACGCCAGCAATGATTACTCTAAACTCTACGCGAAGAGATTAAAGTAAACTCATAAACCATAAGAATAATAAAACAAGAACTTACTAGAATTTAGAAGTCGAATTACTGAAGAATCCTAGGAGCAAGCTTCGGGTTAGGAGAACTTGATCCCGCAGGTACAAGCTTGGAGTAGACACTGACAGGCCGGGCTTCCTCCAATCTACACCTCCACTCTATCTATCTCAATCTAGTAGAAACTAGAAGATCTATTTCTACCTTACATTGGTTGCTAAGCCTAAAAAGAAATATTAATTAGAGAAGAGGTTTTCCTTCGAGGGCACCCCTCAGTCTCTATGATAATTTCTTCATGTCCTCTCCAGGGGCCAGGGGGTCTCCTTATATAGTCCTCCCCTTCTATGCGTTTTTGGGTCGATAGGCGAGGTGGTACTATGTGTTTCTTGATCCAATAGGTCGGTGGAATATCCCGAGCGAAGAGAGTCCCGAGAGCAATCCAGCAGGGGGCGGGTGCCCAGGTCACCAGGGCGGGCGGCCTGGGCCTGGCCCCTTTCGGCCTCCGTCTTCTTCCCGTGGCTTCTGGAGTCTTCTAGATGGTGGAAAATCGCGCGGTGCGTTGATATCTCTATGTAATCCCGACATGTGGGCCTTTCTTCCTTATTTCCTGATAACCCCCTGCAGAAACAGATAAACAACAAAACTCGTGGAATTCTGTCAGATCAAACCCTAATTCTAGGTGTTGGTTGCATATTGGTCCTTTCTCTTGTTTATTTGATAATTAAATTTATACTTAAGAACCGTCAACAAATACCCCCATACTTAGGCTTTTACTCGTCCTCGAGAAAAGGATGGTTAAGAACAATATCTGGGGTAAAACATTTTAAAGTATTCTTTATATAATTGCAGGGTGTTAAAAATTCCACTGTGTACCATAGTCAGGGATGTTTATGGTCAAGAGTAAAGATCCTTTCTTCTCAATCCAGTCACTTGGAGTTTTTGTATGTTTTTGAAAGAAAGTTAGCATACCTTTTTATCCTCATAGGTTCTCTCAGATCACTCATTATCTTATATATATATCTCACTGAGGCTGTTTTATTTTTGCAAAAATTCTCAAACATACTTACTTTGCATTTATTGCCTGATCAAAACGGGATCCGAGGAGGGGAATGTCATACTCTTAGATCAAAGACTTTGGAAATTAAAATCTTTGTCAACTCTTGCTGGCATATTGCTTATTAGAGGGACCATGGGCTATCATTTTTTTTCTCTTTTCTTCTTTTTTTTAAGTGGATACCGAGGTACTCCTAATTCTACTGCCGGACACTTGTCCATTTTTCTGCGAGGTTGTCGAGCACTTGCTCCTTTTTATTTCCTCGAAATATCTTTATTTTTGCATAGCCCATGCCTCTAATGCAATAATACTTCGGAAGAGTGAATCTTTCTAGAATAATGTCTTGATCTTAGGAGCATGATAAATCTCTCAACAAGGGTCTAACTCATTTTGAACAAACTCAATACAGAGTAGATAGTTTTTATAATCATAATCAATATTTTTAGTTTTATCAGGCATAAAACACTGAGGATGGTAGCTAGAATTTTGAATATTTTGAAATAAATTCTCCAAGTAGCAATGATATCAAGAATAAGAAACTCATACTCTACCATCTCATATTCCATATTGACTTAAGTGACACAGGGTTTTAAATGATTTTCAATAATTGCAAGTTTTTCAGGAAATATCACAGATTGAGATTAACCATGATTAGAATATTTTAATCTTTTTATTTTATCATATCAGAGACAATAATCTGCATAATCCAATATATATATATATGTGTAAAGTGTGCAGAGTGTGTACCTAAATCGTGGAGTGGTGTAGTCGGAGTGTGTTTGGCATGTCGAGGGATCTCCCCCATACTTGTTTTCTGCTTTCTTGCACAAAAATAAAGTAGAGACACACAAGACATAATAATACTCTTTATTGATCTTGAGGCATTTATTACAAAAGACTGAGAGCAAACTGATAGCAAACTGATAATAGTAAACCTAAACCGAATTTAAAGATAAATGACTAAGATGCATTGCCTCAAGGTCTAATCTAGATAACTTAGCGGCGCTCTAATTCCTTGATCTTCTTGTTGGCACTAGCAAGATCTTGCCTAAGGCCTAGTATAATGGTGTTGTGGTTAGAGAGCTGCCTAGTGAGGGAATTAATCGAGGACTGGAGGTCTATGATAACTCTATCTAGCCTGCGAACTTCCTCATCAATATCCATTATAGTCTTGCGACGCTTGGGAGGTGTCTCAAAAGCATTGAGAGAGTGCTTCGGGGCTGCCTTTGGAGGGATGAAACGGACTTTGGCTGCTCTAATCCCTTCAAAGTAAGGCCTTTCCTCCTCCGTAGTGTAGCGAATACTGCTGATCTCGCCGCTCCGGTTGGTCTTGACTCCAACGACCCTCTCATTGGGTCTAGGTGGAAGGATCCTTGTGCCGATTGACACCTTGATAGTGGTCTTCGTCTTGGATGATGATCCTTTAAGGAGTAGGGGTTGTGGTGATGCGGTGAGAACTGGTTGAGCATGGTAAGATTGGGCGGAGCTCCGTTGGCGTAATGGCATGGCTTCTAGCTGTCGCTCTGTGTTGGCCGGGACGAGAGCACGGGCATCGGGGTCTTCCACAGGCTCTATGTTGAGGTTGAAGGGGACGACTTCCCAATCATCGTGGTACTTCTCGGCCATTTGAGAAGCAAGGAACTAATCAAGCTCTAATTGAAGGAGAGCTAATCAAGCTCTAATTTAAGGAGAGAAAGCGTGGTGGCTTGGTGTTTGAAAACTGAGGTCAGGGGTCTGTTTATATAGGGGTCAAAAGGGTGCCTCTATGGGTTGTTCGGGTTGCTCCCGTCGACGTGCGTGGGAAACATTCCATCCGAGGGATTATTTGAATTACCATAAGTGCATTTTCCATAACAGAGAAAGTCGGGACCGAGGGGGAACAGGAGCTGGGCGCCCGCCCTCTCTCTGGCCCCTCTGTGGGCCCACTTTCTCGAGCGCGTTTCTAGATACGAAATTATTTAGAAAATTATATATATGACCCAAAAACATCAGACTAAAAAGGTCGGGCTCTAATTCTCCATGGGAAGGTAAAAATGGACTACGTCTATTTCTTCAAATTCTTCATTGGGCTCTAAAAATAATTTAAGACGTTGACCATTTACCTTGAATAACGTACCTTCGTTATTTTGAAGTGTGATAGCTCCGTGGGATGATGAATTAATTACCTTGAATGGACCTTCCCCTTTGCTCCGGAGTTTTCCATGCCCAAAAAGCTTTACCCTGGAATTAAAAAGTAATACCTTATCTCCGGGTGTGAACTCCTTCTTCTTGATTCTCTTGTCATGCCACCTCTTAACTCTTTCTTTGTAGATCTTTGAATTGTGATATGCTTTCTCTCGCCATTCTTCCAATTCTGATAGTTGCATTCTTTTATAATCTCCAGCAACATCTAGGTCCATATTCCATCTCTTTATGGCCCAGTGTGCTTTGAACTCTAATTCAACAGGTAGATGGCAAGTTTTCCCGTACACCAATTGGTATGGAGACATTCCGATTGGGGTCTTGTATGCTGTCCGGTATGCCCAGAGTGCATCAGGTAACTTGTCTTTCCACGCCGTTCCCATTTCATTTACTGTCTTCTGAAGAATATTTTTGATTTGTTTGTTGGAAGTCTCCGCTTGGCCACTTGTCTGAGGATGATAAGGGGTAGCGACGTTGTGACGGATCCCATGTCTTGATAGGTATTGCTTGAAGCGTTTGTCAATGAAGTGTGCTCCTCCATCACTTATCACTACTCTGGGAACTCCAAATCTTGGAAATATAATTTCTTCAAACATCCTCTTTGAACTGACGTTGTCGCCATGCTTGCAAGGTAATGCCTCTACCCACATGGAGACATAGTCAACTGCCACCAAGATGTACTCACACTTCTTTGATGGAAGAAATGGACCCATATAGTCTATTCCCCAGACATCAAAGAGCTCAATCTGAAGGTTGTTGGTGAGTGGCATTGCATCCCTTGTATTTATGTTTCCGTGCCTTTGACATGGCCCACATCTTCTGATATATTGCTTCGTGTCTTCATACATTGTAGGCGAGTAGAATCCACACTGCCAGATCTTTGAATGTGTACGGAATGCTCCATAGTGACCTCCATATGGTGATGAATGACATCTGTCGATGATCTTCCATCCTTCCTCAGTGGTCACACATCTCCTGAGTAAGCCATCAGAGCATACTCAGAAGAGGTATGGCTCATCCCATATATGTGAACGACTTTCTTGAATAAGCTTCTTCTTGTTTGCTCCTGGTGGTACATACCCTGGAACCATAAAATTAACAATATCTGCATACCAGGGGTCAGACCTGTTAATCCCGTAGAGCATGTCATCCCGGAGTGAATCATTGATGGGGGTTTCCTGTGGACTCTTAAAATACATTCTAGACAAGTGATCAGCAACAGAATTTTCTACTCCCTTTTTATCTTTTATTTCTAAGTCAAATTCTTGGAGTAATAAGATCCATCTAATCAGGCGAGGTTTAGCATCTTTTTTAGTGAGCAAATATTTTAGTGCAGCATGATCAGTGTAAACAATTATTTTAGCTCCAACTAAATAAGATCTAAATTTATCAATGGCAAAGACAACAGCCAGAAGCTCTTTTTCAGTGGTTGCATAGTTAAGTTGAGCTCCTGTCAAAGTTTTACTGGCATAAGCAATTGCATGATGCTTTTTATTTTTAGTTTGTCCCAATACTGCCTCCACAGCATAATCACTAGCATCGCACATAATTTCAAAAGGCAACGACCAATCAGAGGGTTGAATGATTGGTGCAGAGATGAGTGCTTTCTTTAATAAATTGAAAGATGTTAGACATGCATTATCAAATTCGAAAGGAGCATCCTTGGCTAGCAAAAGAGTAAGTGGTCTAGCAATAAATGAAAAATCTTTTATGAATCTACGATAAAAACCAGCATGGCCAAGAAAACTTCGAATTCCTTTTATGTTCACAGGTGGAGGTAGTTGTTCAATTACTTCAATTTTAGCTTTGTCTACCTCAATACCTCTTTCAGACACTAGGTGTCCCAGCACTATTCCTTCCCTAACCATAAAATGACATTTTTCCCAATTAAGGATTAAGTGCTTTTCTTCACATCTTTGCAAAACCTTATCTAAGTTTTCAAGACAACTATCAAAAGTTTTTCCATAAACAGAGAAATCATCCATGAAAACTTCCATAATCTCTTCAATCATATCAGAAAATATAGATATCATGCATCTTTGAAAAGAAGCTGGTGCATTACATAACCCAAAAGACATTCTACGATAAGCATAAGTTCCATACGGGCATCTAAAAGTGGTTTTGCTTTGATCATCGGGATGGATCGGGATTTGATGATACCCTGAATATCTATCTAAGAAACAAAAGAATGAATGGTTTGCTAACCGCTCTAACATCTCATCTATGAAAGGTAAAGGAAAGTGATCCTTTCTCGTGGCTTTGTTTAGTTTTCTATAGACTATGCACATCCGCCATCCTGTGACGGTGCGTTGCGGAATTAGCTCGTTCTTTTCATTCATAATAACAGTCATGCCTCCCTTGTTAGGCACAACTTGCACTGGGCTTACCCACTCACTGTGCGGCACAGGATATATAATCCCTGCATGCAGCAACTTTATAACTTCCTTTTTAACTACCTCTCTCATAGTGTTGTTAAGTCTACGTTGGGGTTCTCGAGAGGGTGTAACAGAAGGATCTGTTGGAATACGATGGGTACAAATCATAGGACTGATTCCTGTAAGATCTTGAAGTGAGTAGCCGAATACTGAGTGATATTTCTCAAGAATGGTCATTAATCGCAGAGTTTGATCCTGAGTGAGTTTATTGCTAATGATTACAGGGAACTCTGGATTATTGTTTAGGAAAGCATAGGTAAGACCGGGTGGTAAAGTTTTAAGCTCTATGGGGGGTCTAGGTGTTTCTGCAAACTCATCTAAGGGTTCAGGCTCAGAAGGTTCGTCTTCTTCTTCTGTGAAGAAAGGAGTTTCGTCTTCTAAGTCTGGTTCATCTAAAAGCTCTAGAGATGCAGCCTTTACTTCCTCCATAGGATCAGGCAAAAGATATGACTCGGCCTTATTGTTTAAGGAGTGTGAAATTATTATTGGGAATTTAAAAGTTTTTCCAAAAGAAATGTGTAGCTTTCCAGTATGACCTTCATAAAGGAGTCTTCTAAAAGGTTGTCCTATCGACAGGTCGAAGTCCCATGTATCAAAGATATAGAAGTTCAAATGAACCATGGAGCCTTCTACCTTAAGAGGTAGGACATTAATAATTCCAAGACTGGGGACTAATCGTCCTGAAGATTCCTTTATGACCTTTGTTGTGGGGGTTAAGACAAGACTTTTAAATAGTTTAAGTGCAAAAGATTCAGACATGATGTTGATCCCCACAACAGGATTATAGAGAGCATTAAATCGACCAGAATTATAAGCACAGCGTATAGTTATAGAGGGTGTGTCCAAACGGATCACATCAGAGGAAAGCTCTGATTCCTCCAACCATTCGCTACTCATTACTGAGATAAGCTCTCTCAATTGATATTCACTTGGTAAATAAATGCTAAACTAGCCGTTTTGGGGTTTGTCAATAGAATGGGAGTTTGAAATATTTCCAAAATCGGCAAAAAGATCGGATTCTATATCCAGCATGAAGTCTGGTGGTGGAATTTCTTCCTCTTGTGGCTCAGAACTTGGGATAGCTAAAGTAGGTGAAGAATTTGGCAGAGTGTCTACTTCGGCTTCGTAGGTTTCATCATGAAGGGTATTATCCATCTCAGCTTCTAGGATTCTATCTAGGATCACCCTAGCTTCCTCAGCAGGGATGCGAAAGAAAGAACCTCTAGACATTGTGTGAAGCATTTGTTTGTGATTTTTATGAAGACCTCGAAAAAAGTGAAATAAAAGAACAGGATCTTCAAGATTAAGGTTTGGACCAGATTCTAAAAGATCAGAAAAACGTTTCCAGGATTTCCCCAAAGTTTCATTATCTTTTTGTTTAAAAGATAGGACTTCGAGTCTAAGGTTGGCTATACGGTCAAGGGAATAGAAATCTAGACAAAAGTTGGCTCGTAAAACTCCCCATTCACCTTGTTGTTGACTTACCTTCTGACTGTACCATTGTCTAGCTTCTCCTCTTAAGGAAAAAGGAAAAAGCTTCCAACGTAAAGTTTTATCAGAAATGCCTTCAATGCGAAGACAATCACATGTTTGCTCAAAATCTCTAATATGAAGGTAAGGGTTTTCGTCTTCCTTTCCCAAAAAAGATAGGTTTTGAATCATAGCAATCAACCTAGAACTTAACTTATACTGGGATGTTTGGATAGGCTGTGATGATTCCCATGGTAAAAGGTCAGTTGCTAAAGGGATTGCAGATTCATGGATCGATTTAGAATTTTGGTTTTCCATAAGGTAAGAGTAAAGAAAATAAATAAAGAATATAAAAGATAAGAAAAGATAAAAGTATAGATACAAGCTAATAGTAAGACTCAGGTTATCTCAGCAACCGTCTTTCTCCCCGGCAACGGCGCCAGAAATGCTTGTTGATATTTGGGAACGCAATAAGGAATTGATCCGCAAGCGCACGGATATCAGTGAGAACTTCACCCGGGAAATTATCCAAAGTATCGTATTTATTTTTTTACCACTAGGAGAAAGAGTGCATCTGACTAACCGGTCTATTACTACTAACCTTTAGGCACAAAGAATGTCTTTCGATGTGAGTGATAAATAGAGAAGACTGCAACCGTAGTCTCCTTCTAACCTTGGTAAGGATGATCTACTGTTCTAATGGGGAGGCTCACGGAATCTAGACAACACAAAGGATGTTCGACCCGCACCTATAAACCCTATCCTTCCTTCTAACGAGATGTGATCTACAAAGGTAGCTCGGAATTGTCACGTTCCTCACTACTACCACGGTCCAGCTAGTCAGGGAATATCTATGAGTACCCCAGCCTAAACACCACGTTTACGCCAGCAATGATTACTCTAAACTCTACGCGAAGAGATTAATGTAAACTCATAAACCATAAGAACAATAAAACAAGAACTTACTAGAATTTAGAAGTCGAATTACTGAAGAATCCTAGGAGCAAGCTTCGGGTTAGGAGAACTTGATCCCGCAGGTACAAGCTTGGAGTAGACACCGACAGGCCGGGCTTCCTCTAATCTACACCTCCTCTCTATCTCTCTCAATCTAGTAGAAACTAGAAGATCTATTTCTACCTTACATTGGTTGCTAAGCCTAAAAAGAAATATTAATTAGAGAAGAGGTTTTCCTTCGAGGGCACCCCTCAGTCTCTATGATAATTTCTTCATGTCCTCTCCAGGGGCCAGGGGGTCTCCTTATATAGTCCTCCCCTTCTATGCGTTTTTTGGGTCGATAGGCGAGGTGGTACTATGTTTTTCTTGATCCAATAGGTCGGTGGAATATCCCGAGCGAAGAGAGTCCCGAGAGCAATCCAGCAGGGGGCGGGTGCCCAGGTCACCAGGGCGGGCGCCCTGGGCCTAGCCCCTTTCGGCCTCCGTCTTCTTCCCGTGGCTTCTGGAGTCTTCTAGATGGTGGAAAATCGCGCGGTGCATTGATATCTCTATGTAATCCCGACATGTGGGCCTTTCTTCCTTATTTCCTGATAACCCCCTGCTGAAATAGATAAACAACAAAACTCGTGGAATTCTGTCACATCAAACCCTAATTCTTGGTGTTGGTTGCATATTGGTCCTTTCTCTTGTTTATTTGATAATTAAAATTGATACTTAAGAACCGTCAACAACCGCCCCGCCCCGACCACCGAGGACAGGGTAGCGGGGAAAAGGCCACTGGCGGTGGATCCGTCCCCTGCAGAGGCGCTGCCAGCAGAGAGCAGCCAAGCTCCAAAGCATTGTCGGCTCGTCAGGATCGCCGAAGGTCGTGCAGTCGTCCGGACGTCACGCCGATCATAGGCGATCGGGCGACTAGTGACCCCCCTGCCCCTCACACCGAGCCGACGCGTCTTGGGGCGACAGAGGCGGCAGCGGCGCCCGGTAGGACCAGGAGAAGGGTCTTTACAGCGATGCATAGGCGCTCCGATCTGTAAGTAGAACAATCTCGTCTTGACGCATTCTCCTATCATTGTTATTGTTTTTGCGTTTGTTACTGCAGCATTTGACATTGGTAAAATGCCATATTTCTGTTAGTGCGGCGTCTGACGTTGATCCCGACAACGTCGCTGACCAGAGGACAGCCGAGCCGGCGGCTGTCCTCGAGGAGGCAGCGCAGCAGGCCGCCTAGGAGCAACCCGTGGAGCAGCCCGCAGCGGTGACTGCGGCTGAGAGTGCCGAGGAGCATCCAGCTTTGGCGAGGACCCAAGCGAGCACCCCTGTAAGGGGTGATGAGACTGCGAGAGTGCCTCCCCCGAGCAGTCTCGCGGAGGAGGAAAACAGAGCTCCGACTACCCCGCCTTCTGAAGGGAGGAGTGTCCTGACTCCACCCCGAGCAGAGGCTTCTTCACCAAAGGGCTCCCCTAGCCGAGATCAGGGTCCGACAATACCTGTGACCACGGCTGGGGATAGCGCGGAGGGTGAGGAGACCCGGACGATCTCCGACGACGAAGTAGAAGAAATCCAAGGCTGTCCCCATGATGGTCGCCAACAAGTTTACATGTGGCGCCAACGTGGGGACCATTTCATTGGTCATGAAGAACTCGAGGAGACGGAGGAGGCCACGAGGGTGGAGCGCGCAGCCAAGCGTCTTGTTGACGAGGTTAAGGTAAGTGGTCTTACACTCTACCGGAGATGTATATGCACTGTTGCTTACATTAATGCGCGATTCCTGTAGGGCGCAATGAAAACGGCGAAGTACCGGAAAAGGTCCTTCGATCAGATTGAGGGGATCGTGGCTGAGAACAAGGCCCTGTCCGCGGAGGTAGACCATCTTCAGTTGGAGGCCGAGGAGAAGACGGCCGAGATGGGTGCTTAGGAAGAGCGCCTGCTCGATCTCAATCCACGGTTGGCCAACAAGGATCGGCAAAGGAAAGGTTAGTCATGTATTCCGAGCAGTTGTATATAACTACATAGTTGTTTTTGTTGACCAGGAATTGCTCCTATAGACTTGGAGGAGGAGGTTGCGCGCCTCCGACAAGAAAAGGAGTGAATCGACTAGGAACGTGCTGGCGCGCTGGAGGCCGGGCGCCGAGCTGGTGAGGAGTTAAGCAACAAGAATCGGGAGTTGACTGGTAAGAACCGTGTTACCCTCTTCTTTGATTGCTCAACGTTCCTCGTCTTGTATGTGCACTGACTTCCTGCTTGGTTCACAGTGCTCAAAGTAAATACCAAGAAGCACCTTGATGAGCTAATCAAGGACCGGGAGTCCTAGAACGCATCAAGCTTTGGAAAGGAGTGGCCCCAATTCTTGATTTGATCAGCCCCGAGCTCCCTGAAGACCAGCCCCGTGCACCGAAGCTAACTTCGGCCGAGAAGGCACAACGGGCGTGGGACTGGCTCCAGCAGTTTGTCAAGGACGCCGGGGAATTCGCCGGTGCGCACGTCCTCAGCATGGTGCACGCCCACTATCCTCTGGTCGACCTGTCCCGACTTGAGAGGGGGTATCCCAAGGAGGTTGGTCCGCAGGAGGCAGACAGCCTTCGTGTTGGTCTGCTTGATCTGTCGTCGACAGTGATCAGCGACATCAACCTCTGCGGGACATCAACTCCTCCCGACCAGCCCGGGTCAGATAGGTTGGCTAGGGAGTTGTCGGGAGCGTCTGTTGCCAGAGATGGGCGGTCGATGCCTGCGGTCTCGACCAGCCAGGCGCCGGTGGCCCCGACCCCTTCGACTGGACGGCAGTGCCGTGCGGGTGATCAGCCCGAGCTGTAGGCCTGTAGAGTAGCCTGTAGGAATAGACTAGGGACCGCCCAGAGGGGTGTTTATTGTAAACTTTGTATATAAAGTTTGTAATAAAGATTGATTTGTCATAACCATGGTTTTGAGCGCTGCAATGTTGAGTGATGTATCACTGAATCGGGTTAATAATCCTTAAGGATCTTGGTCCGAGAAGGAGATTGTTGCACTTGTCCAAAGTTCTGCGTGTAAAAAAGTATACAGCGAAAAAGAAAAGATTTTATTATTGCTAATCATAAGAAATTTACAAACGAAAAAGTACTGGAACTTATGGATAGAAATGGCGCAGTTTGTCTATGTGCCAAGAATTGGGCTGGCGTGTTCCGTCTGGGTACGCCAGTCTGTAAGATGTAGGGCGTGTGACTTCGGTGACCACAAAGGGTCCTTCCCAAGGTGTGTATAACTTGTGTGTTCCCTCTTGGCTTGTTTTCCACTTGAGTACCAGATCACCGATCACGAAGGATCGGTCTTTGACGTTCCTGTTGTGATACCGCCTAATGGCTTCGAGATACTTTGCTGTTCGAAGGCATGAGATTAGGCGCTTTTCTTCCATGCAGTTGATTTCAAGCTCCCTGACGATGTCAGCCGAAGACTGGTCGAAATTTTTGACTCTTAGAGATCCAAAGGTTACGTCGGACGGAAGCACTGCTTCAGTGCCGTAAACCATGAAGTAGGGTGATACACCCATATTGCGACTAGACTGTGTTTGGAGACCCCAGGCCACAGCCGGCAACTCTTTCATCCATCGTCCTGGTGCTCTGTCGTTCTCGATGTACAGCCTTTTCTTTAGAGCATCGATAATCAGTCCATTCGCTCGCTCTACTTGACCGTTGGCCCGTGGGTGAGCTACCGACACGTACTTTATGACTATGCCCCTGTCATCACAGAAATCCCAGAATATAGTGCCCAGTAAACTGAGTGCCTAGGTCAGTGATTATGCTATTGGGGATCCCGAATCTGTGTATGATTTGATTGAGGAACTCCACAGCCTTCTCGGAGGTTGCTTTGACTAGTGGCATGTACTCGATCCACTTCGAGAACTTCTCGATTAGTACGAAAACGAACTTGAAGTTGTCGGGGGCCGGCTTAAATGGCCCGATCATGTCGAGACCCCAGCAGGCAAAAGGCCAGGACGACGGAATGGTTTGAATTTTGTGAGCAGGCACGTGGGTCCTCCTAGTAAAGAACTGGCATCCTTCACAATGTCAGACCAGTTTCTCGGCGTCGGCGACCGCAGTTGGCCAGTAGAAACCTGCTCGGAAGGCCTTCCCGACCAGTGTTCTAGAGGCCGCGTGGTTGCCGCAGGACTCGGCGTGTATGTCGTCTAAGAGCTTGACGCCGTCATCTTGGGATATGCATTTGAGCAACACTTCGGAACTTGCGTTCTTTCGCATATGTTTGCCATCCACCAGTACGTAGTTCTTGGACCGCCGGATGAGGCACTCGTTCTCCGTTTTATCTTGAAAACCCGATCCATCTGATATATACCTGATGAAGGGGGCACGCCAATCATGGCTGTTGGTTGTCGGAGTAGTGTCGTTTATGAGCATTGCCTCATCGGGTTGCTTTTCGACCAGGTCTGTACCCACACTTGGCGCGTGGATGTCCTGGACAAAAACGCCTTGCGGAATCTGGGCCCGAGATGATCCTAACTTTGACAACGCATCTGCTGCCTGGTTCTTGTCACGGACCACGTGGATGTATTCTATGCCGTAGTAATTGGATTCCCATTTGCAAATTTCTTTACAGTAGAGGTTCATCTTTTCGTGGGTTGTGTCCCATTCTTTGTTTAGCTCGTTGATAACCAGGGCAGAGTCACTGTGGACGTAAAGGCATCTGACTCCCAGTTCGACAGCTAGTCGTATGCCGTGTAGGCATGGTTCGTATTCGGCGATGTTGTTTGATGCCGGAAAGAGGATCCTAAGGACGTAGCATAGTTTGTCTTTGTTAGGCATCACGAAGAGTATTCCAGTGCTGGCGCCATTGATGTTTAAGGACCCGTCGAAGAACATTGACCAGTGGTCGGAAGTGTCCGAGAGGGGAGGTTCGTTGAGGTCCGTCCATTCTACGATGAAATCGACCAGGGCCTGGAACTTGACGGTAGTGCGGCTCTGGAAATCCAGGGAGAATGGGCATAATTCCATTGCCCATTTTACAATTCTGCCGTTGGCGTCCTTGTTGCGCAAAATGTCCCCCAGGGGGAAACTAGTGGTTACCAAGACCCGATGACTATCAAAGTAATGCTTCAGCTTCCTTGAAGTTATTAAGATGGCATAGATGAGCTTTTGTATCTGAGGGTACCTGGTCTCGGACTCATTTAAGACTTCACTTATGAAGTAAATGGGTCTCTAGACTTTGTATACGTGGCCTGACTCATCCCGCTCGACCACCATTGCCGTGGAGACAACCCTATCGGTTGCTGCTATGTAAAGGAGCAGGTCCTCATTGGGTTGAGGTGCTGTGAGAACGGGTGGTGAGGTGAGGAAAGTTTTGAGCTGGGTGAACGTGGTGTCGGCTTCCTCTGTCCAGGAGAATTTTTCCGATGCCTTTAGAAGTTTGAAGAAGGGGAGGCCTTTTTCTCCCAGTCTGGAATAAAACGGCTGAGAGCAGCCATACATCCGCTGAGCTTTTGAATATCCTTGACATTCTTGGGTGGTCGCATGTCGAGCACTGCTTTTACTTTTGAGGGATTCGGTCGTATGCCATCGCGGCTGACGACGTTGCCAAGTAGTAGACCAGAGGGGACCCCAAAGATACACTTTTTGGGGTTAAGCTTCCACTTGTATTTGTTTAGTGCCTTAAAGGTTCGGTCTAGGTTGTTGATTAGAGTGCTCGCGTCCCTTGTTTTGATGATGACGTCATCTACATAAGCCTCGACGAGGTCATCACGAATCTCGTCATGGAGGCATTGCTGAATAGCCCGTTGATAAGTGGCTCCAGCATTTTTGAGTCCAAAGGACATGGTCATGTAGCAATACGCACCGAAAGGAGTGATAAAAGATGTTTTGATCTAGTCGTCTTCCTTTAGTGAGATCTGGTGATAACCAGAGTAGCAATCTAGAAAGGAGAGGAGTTCACATCCGGCCGTTGAGTCGACCACCTCGTCGATGCGAGGGAGACCAAAAGAATCTTTAGGATAGTGTTTATTGAGATCAGTGTAATCAACGCACATTCTCCATTCATTGTTCTTTTTTCTTACAAGAACCGGATTGGCAAGCCAATCGGGATGATACACTTCTTTAATGAATCCGGCTGCTAGAAGCCGCGTTATTTCTATCCTAATAGCCTCCTTTTTGTCACGAGCGAACCGTCGTAGCTTTTGCTTGATGGGTCTTGCGGTCTTCGAGACGTTTAAGGAGTGCTCGATCAGGTTTCGTGGGACGTCGGGCATGTCTGCGGGTTTCCATGCGAAAACGCTCACGTTGTCCCTTAGAAACCTGACGAGCGTGTCTTCCTATTTAGGGTCCAGGTTGGTCCCGATGAGGGCCGTCTTCTCGGGGCTGCCGTCGACCAGCTGTACCTCCTTGTGCTCTTTGGGCTTTGAATTTTTCCTCGGAGTCTACTGCTCGGGTAGTCGAAGCTGGTCGGGTGGAAGCTGCGCGGCTTGGGCTACGGTTTCGGCCATGCGAATCGAGAGGTCAATTGCCTCGGTGATCTTGAAGCTTTCCTCCTCGCAAGTATATGCGGTATAGACATTGCCTCTGATGATTAGGACGCCCTTCTCTATTGGCATTTTGAGGACTAGGTATGAGTAGTGTGGAACTGCCATGAACTTTGTTAGCGATGGTCGTCCTAGAATTGCATGGTAAGTGCCGTCAAAGTCGGCGACCACAAAGTTGACAAATTCTGTTCGAAAGTGGCCAAGTGTTCCAAATTGGACAGGCAATGTTATATGTCCGAGAGGTACTGAATTTTGAACTGGCAGAACTCCCCAGAATTGAGCGTCATACGGCTTTAGCTGTGCCGGGGTTATCCTGAGAGCAGGCAAGCTGTTACGAAAGAGGATGTCGATGGAGCTTCCCCCGTCAACGAGCACACACTCGAATATGACGCTGTTGATGCAAGGATCCAGGATTAGAGGGAAACGTCCTGGCTCTGGGATGGCGGCCCATTGATCCTTCCTGCTGAAGGAGATCTCCCTGTGCGACCAGGGAGGAAATTTTGGATCGGCGATCAGACCGTCTGTGCTGTCCACGTTGAGACAGGCTCTCTTCAGGAGCTTTCTTTCTCGCCTAGACTCGATGGAAACTTTGCCTCCGAAGAATGAGTGGACCACGTCGGTGGGCCTGACGTACTGGTGTCGTGGGTCCCTATCCTGGTCGTCGCCTTCGTCTTCGTGACCACGCCCTTTCTGCTTCCCGTTTTTCTTGGCAGAATCGTCTTGAGCAGCCCACTACATTTAGATGCTTTTGTGGACACGGCATTCTTCCATCATGTGATTGGACTTGGGGTGGAGTTGGCACGGTCCCTTCAACATCTAGTTGTAATCTTCCTCGTAGTCTCGCCGCCCATTGGGGCGCTTGACCGTATTCACCTCGTGGTCGTGGTCGCGAGGGCGCTTGCCCCTGAAGTCATCGCGACTGTCACGCCGCCTATCCCAACCTTCTCTATGGTCGCGGTTGTCAGGGTGACGATGGTTCCTATTGTCAAAACGACTAGGACTGTCGTCCCATCGAGGAGGTTGGTCGGGACCTCTCGCATCCTCTCGGATGAGTTTTTCTGTGTCATCGACGTCAGCGTAGTTTTTTGCTGTGGCAAGGAGCTCGGCCATCGTGGTTGGCCTTTTGCGCAGTAGCTTGTTCCTCAATGCTTCGTGGAAGTGTAGCCCCTTGATGAAAGCCGATATGGCCTCATCGTGAGAAATTTTCGGAATTTTAAGGCGCATATCCGAGAATCGTCGGATGTAATCGCGCAGAGGTTCGTTTTTCCTGTCCCTTATTCTCTCGAGGTCGTACTTGTTCCCCGGCTGCTCGCAGGTAGCGATGAAATTGTCGATAAACACCTGGCGCAGTTCTTCCCAAGAGTCGAAAGAGTCCTCGGGCAGGCCAAGGAGCCACTGATGACCAGCCTGGTCGAGGACAACTGGGAAGTAGTTAGCCATGACGTGCTCATCTCCTGCTACTGACCGGACTGCAATCTCGTAGAGAGTGATCCAATTTTCTGGATTTTCCTTGCCATCGTATTTTTTAAGCTTCTCGAGTTTAAAGTTGCGGGGCCATACGACTTGGCGAAGGTGTGAAGAAAACTGTCTTAGGCCGGGGGGCCGTGCGCGGCATCGTACTCGATGCGCCACAGGTTTTCATGCGCCGCTCTTTCTGTGGCGCGTCTGTTGATGAGGACCCGGGCGTCCTTCGGACGGATGTTGTATCGTAGATCCCTGTCCTGGTTCACTTTCTGACCACGCCCACGCTTCTGCTCGCGGTAGCCGCCGCTGTCCCGACCATGGTTGTCGCGCCCCACATCCTTCCTGCGGTTGTCGGGAGAGCGGCTACGGTGGCGCTCGCTGGGTCGAGGTGAAGTTCGGCTGCAATGAGTCTGGTCGGAAGAGACCTCTATGTAGGAGATAGCTTGGACCCTTTTGAGTAAGGTGGTTGTCTGTCCCATCGCGGCGATCAGGTGTGCGTGTACACTGGATCGGACACCCTGGCACTCAGGAGTGTCAAGGAGTCGGTCCAGATTTGGCATAGCAACAGCCACGTTAGCACCTGGCATTTTGTAGACTTGCTGTACTCCGACCATGTCGAAAGCGTCGCTGAGGTTATGCGGCGCAAGTTGCCGTTCCACGTCCGCGCGCCGCCGAGCGCGGTCGGCGTTGCTGTAACACACGGCCCAGGGCTTAATAGGATTAATAGGAGACTCATACCAACAAGTTGCAACTTCTTTTCCGGAAGCCCATCTCCAAAGAACTCTAAAGTTAAGCGTGCCTGGCCTAGAGAAATTTAGGGATGGGTGACCGACCGGGAAGTACTTCTGAAAGGTCCAAATGGCTAGAGGGGGGGTGAATAGCCTATTTAAAAATTCTACAAACTTCATTAAGCAAGTGAGTTAGTAAAACAAATAGCGAAGCAATTCTAGCACTAGCTTAACTAAGCTATGCAAGCCACCTATACAAACTAGTACAAGGCTAAACACTAAAGCACAACAACAAGAGAACTAAGCTAAACAAGCTACACAACTAGCAAGGTAAGCAAGTATGTAAAGAGAGGAGAGTGATTGTTATACCGACGTTGTAGAGATGAGATATATCCAATCAAACACGTACACAATTACAAGAGAGACCTCGGCAAGACATGACACAAGCTTTTTTACCGAGGTTCACTTGCTTCCCGGCAAGCTACTCCTCGTTGTGGTGATACACCCACTTGATGGATCACGAGCTAATTGGCAATCCAAAGCCAAACCCTCAGCGGGTGCCGCACATCCACTCACAAGATGGGGATCCTCCAAGCCACGAGCAATCCACTAGAGTAGCCAATTGCGATCTCCCGCGGGGAAGGCTCAAGAACCCCTCACAAATCACTTGGTGAGGCTCGAAACAATCTCCAATCACGAGCTCAACACCACCGCTGCTCCAAGCCGTCTAGGGCGTCGGGAAACACCCAAGAGTAACAAGAAATCCGCAGCAAACTCAAGAATCAAGTGCTACTAAATGCAACTCTCAAAGCAATGCACTTGAATCTCACTCAATCTCACTAGAATTAGCAAACAAGCAATGAGATGAGTGGAGGGAGTATTCTCTAGCTCAATGTATGCCTCAAGTATTCAAAATGTGCAAGAGTTAACCTCCCAAAGCCGGCCACCCTCTATTTATAAGCCCCTCAAAGAAACTAGCCGTTGGCCACTTTCACTGGGCTGAAATTGGGGGCACCGGACGCTACTAAGTGAGCACCGGACGCTCGACTCCCTGCGTCCAGTGCACTGGAGTTGGCCACGTGTCGAACTTGAATCTCGCGCGTCAGTTTCTAACGGCTACCTGCAACACACCGGACGCTCTGCAAGTCCACACCGGACGGTCCGGTGCTCACCGGACTCGTGCGCAGAGAGGGTGTCAAACTCACGACCTCACCGGACGCTGGGCACCGGACGGTCCGGTGCTCACCGGACTCGTGCGCAGAGAGGGTTGCAAAAACCCCTCACACCGGACGCTAAGCACCGGACTCTCTCCGGTGCGTCCGGTGCACTCTGCTGCACCCGACAGCACACCGGACGCTAAAGGCCAGCGTCCGGTGCCTCCACGCAGAGCGTCCGGTGAGTGTTTCCTACTGAGAAACACTCCCGCGACTTCTCCAAATTTCCCACCGGTGCAATAGAAAATATACACTTATTTTTCTCAAAAGCGCCCCTCTCAACCCTAGGAAAACCACCTCCTTTGCAAATGTGCTAACACCAACAAGTGTCCACCGCCAAAGAGCATGTGTGTTAGCTTTTCACAAACATTTTTACCAAAGGAGTTAAGTTAGCACTTTACTAGATCCTAATGCATACGCTCAAGATATGGACCTAGTAGCACTTGATTCGAGAGATGACCGTGATTTCCCCTCTTGATAGTCGGCTATCTATCCTAAACCCGGTCAATCACTTCTCTACTCATCTTAGACCGGCAAAAGTAAAACCCTATGTTTATACCTTTGCCTTGATAACTTTGCTCCTCGTCTATCACCATGATCTTCACTTCATGCTTCATCCCTTTGTGATCATGTGGCCACCTTTCCATGCCACCATGCACCTTCATCATATGTGTTGCTATGCCTAACTCAAATCACTTAGATACGAGGCATTAGCAACTTGGTGTCATTAATTACCAAAACCAAACTTGGGCTTTCAACTTCCCGGGTGCGCACGAGTGAGGACAAAGTGTACAGAAAAGACTAGTGTTGGTTTGTGGGGGCTGACTATGTCCAAGAAAAGCTGCCAGATGTAAGCGGGCCTGGCCTCGTGGAGGCAGGACGTTACCGAATGGTATCAGAGCCGACTCTCGCAGTTTCACAGGCGCGTGTGTCGTAGTTGCGCAGTCATGGTGTGCATGGCTGGTGTGGACCCGGAGTGGTCACACAGCATGACACATGCGCTGGCACTTGGTGCACGGACGTGGCCAAGAGGGGACGTTCCTGGCTTTGGGTTGATCGACGAGGACGTCGATCTCTTAAGGTGGTGAGGATGTAACACCCGGCCCAGGGCTTAATAGGATTAATAGGAGACTTATACCAACAAGTTGCAACTTCTTTTCCGGAAGCCCAACTCCAAAGAACTCTAAAGTTAAGCGTGCTTGGCCTAGAGAAATTTAGGGATGGGTGACCGACCGGGAAGGTGCGCACGAGTGAGGACAAAGTGTGCAGAAAAGACTAGTGTTGGTTTGTGGGGGCTGACTATGTCCTAGAAAAGCTGCTAGATGTAAGCGGGCCCTGCCTCATGGAGGCGGGACATTACAGTTGCGCTGTTCGTGGAGCTGCTTCTGCTCGTCTGTTTCTCCATCGACAACCGGTTCATCGTTGCTGACATTGAAGATAAGATCTCCCCGCCGAGGCGGAAAGATTGGGAAGCGAGAAAAACCCGGAGGATGCGGTGGTAAAACCAGGTCGTAATCTTCGTCCTCGGAGTTTATAACCTCTGTAGGGACGGACCATGTGCTAGAGTTTGTACTGGAAGCCTGATCGTTCGGCAGTACTTGGATTGATACCATGTTGACGTAATGGCGAGCTGCTCGGCTGCTCTGTCTCGGCGACCAGCCCGCTCTATCGAAAAGAGACTGGATGTGCCGTGAGTAGTGATTGGCCGAGTTGTTTAGTCCGTAGGGAGAAATCTGGTCTGGATTTGCCTTGAGCTCGACGGACCGTCCCGTGGAGGTGGACGTTATTGTCAGAGACGTCCCCAGCTGTTCGTGTGTGACGACATGAGTTGGCCGGTAGGAGTCGAAAGAGTCTGTCGGCACGACTTGGTCAGATCGGTGCGAGATCCCATCTACCATTCGAGAAGCTTCGAGGAGCCTGAGATCGGCGCGATCAAGGGCTCAAAAAATATCCGAGTCGTCGACCTTTTTTCCCCTGTAACGAGGGAGCCGAGGCCGAGTGCTCGGTGTTGGCGTGATCGGAATCGACGCCGTTGTCGTCCCAGATCAGATCTGGGTTTCTTCCAAAGTCGTGGTCGTGAGGCCGTCGCCATGAGTCGTCCACGTGATCTGGCTGACGGTGAGCGTGAGGCCTTCAGGCATGGCCGCGGAAGCTGCAACGATGACCATCTTGTTCATCGAGAGAGCTGGACGCACACCACCTACCTGGCGCGCCACTGTCGACGAAAGCTAGTCGGCAGTCTACCTTGGGGTATACCCACGGTAGTAGTTTATCGGTAGACAGTGCGGAAGCTACGAACTTGATGGTGACGCAAGACACGGACAAGCTTTTTATCTAGGTTCGACCACCGTGTGGGCGTAATACCTACGTCCTGCGTCGGGTTGTATTGATTTGTGTTTAGATAATAATGTGTCCTTGGGGGGTCCGTTGCCCCTCCTTATATTGTCCGGAGGGCAGGGTTACAGATCTGGAAACTAATCCTAGTCGGTTACAATTGACATAGATAGCACGATATCAATTCCTATTCTAACCGACTAGAATCCTGCTTGATCTCCACGTCTTGTTTCCTTGCGCGAAACTCCAAGCAGTCGGATCAAGCCTCGAACTCGTCTCGTAATGGGCCAAGCCTCCTGGCCCAAGTCTAGCCGTAGGGGTATAGGGGTTTATACCCCCACACTCCTCTACCTCCTCACGATCGCCAGCTCGTGCTAGGCGGGTGGTGACACAGGAGCTGACAGCCCCGCGCGACGAAGCCACGAGTATGACGACCTGACATCACAAGGAGCGCACGACGATGTTGGGTGACGACGCGCCTCGCGCGCTCTCGCCCTCCACGACGCTAGTTCCACACGGGCTGTTCGCCCCAAGAAGAACGCTACCGCTCGGCCTAGACAACACCGTGACATCGCTCGCCAGGACGATATGTCCGAACGCTCAGACGTACGTGGAGCGACCAATGGTCCTCCCGCGTGATGTTGGAGCGCGGCAGCAAGCCGCCGAGTTACCTGATTTCTCCCAGGTGCGAGGCCTCCGACGTCTAGGACCTGGGCAATACACAATCACCTCACTCAGGCAACGACTGCTGGAGGAGGGACATGGAAGCTTCTATGCCGCCAAGCCGGACTCCGACTCTAAGTCCGACAGCTACGACCCTACTAGAGAATGCTTCAACATCGACGGGGAGGTGGAAACCACCGACGAAACACAGGACGCCGTCGCCGGTGGTCGAGCCCCCGTAGCAAGGGAGGACCCCAGGACGCCTGGGAACGATGGTCATGTCGACCCCCCGCTGCAAGAAGACAAAACCGCGTAACTTGCGCAGTTACGGGATCTCAAAGCAAAATCGATGAAGATCGCGAGCGCCATGTCCTCCTCGAGCAAATCCTCGAGCAGGATCAACCATGCCCACCAGGTGGAGGTGCCCGCAGATGGGCTCGAGTAGTACATCGACAGATCGTTGGGGTAGGGGAGCCAAAATAGCCCATCACCTGCTTCCCCTGAGCAGGCCAGAACGTCGTGGCAGCGACGATGCTGCTACGAAACATGCCTGAGCCCTCGAACTCCCAAGCACGGCGAATTCGAGACGAGGTGCAGACTCTACTTCAGGTAGTGGCAGTTCAGTAGGCCGAGAGCTCGGCTTCTCGACGTTGAGGAGCAGTCACGGAGAGGCGTGACGAGCCAATCCATAATGAAAAGGAGGTGTCAGTCCATCAGCAACCACCCCCTTGAGGAAAGAAGACGGTGCCGGATCAAAACCACCCCGTCAACAATCAACGGTGACACGACGAAAGACACGACATTAACGAGTATCGTCGTCGCCGACATGGGGACGCTGAGGAGCGCGGTTACAGCGCCCATCGCGGCGGGCGATACGACAGCGACGAGGACCGGATGGCCCCGGAACCGCCGAGCCCTCGTGTGTTCAGCAGAGCAATCCGCAGCACGCCGCTGCCTAGCCCGTTCCGACCCCCGACTAGCATTGCTAAGTACAACGGCAAGACCAAGCCAGAACTGTGGTTGGCAGACGTCAGGTTAGCCTGTCAACTAGGAGGCGCTCGAGGGGACGATCGAGCCATCATCCGACAGCTACCGCTTTTCCTCTCCGACACCGGCCGCAGATGGCTCGAGGAGCTCCCGGCCAACCAAATCCACGACTAGACCGACTTGGTCAGAGTGTTCGAAAGCAATTTCAAAGGGACCTACATACGGCCAGGCAACTCGTGGGATCTCAGCAAGTGCAAGCCGAAGTCAGGAGAATCTCTCCAATAATATGCTCGATGCTTCTCCAAGCAGCACATCGAACTGCCGCACATCCCAGACCACGACGTCATCCTGGCCTTTGTCTCGGGCACCACCAGCCGAGATTTGGTGCGAGAATTGGGACGGAATCACCCCCAGATCGTCGACGAGCTGATGGACGTAGTGGCGAACTACGCTACAGGCGAGGAAGCGGTCGGTGCTTTCTTCAGCTGTGAAAGAAGCAAAGGCAAGTCGCCGACCCACGACGATGAAGGACCCAAGAAGAACAAGAAGAAGAAGAAAGCACGGCTATTCCAACGGGAGGCCCTCGACGACGACCTCGTCGTCGCCATGCATCATAAACGACCTCGAGGCCCCCCTGAAGGAGCTATCTTCGACAAGATGCTGAAGGAGCCCTGCCCTTACCATAAGGGAGGGGCAAACCACAAGCTCGAGGACTGCCGCATGCTGAAGAGACACTTCGAAAGCCTGGGGTTCAAGAAGAACGACCAGAAGAAAGAAAAGGATGGCGACAAGGGGGACGACAAAGAAGAGGAGGGTTTCCTAGCCATCCACGACTGCTACATGATTTACGGCGGACCCTCGACACAGCTAACTGCCAGGCAGCGCAAGAGGGAGCGTCGTGAGGTCTTTGCAGCAAGCATGGTGGTGCCCCAGTACCTCAACTGGTCAAACACCCCCATCACCTTCAACCGAGACGACCATCCCGACAAGGTAGTCGCCCCAGGAGTCTACCCACTCGTCGTCGACCCCATCATCGTCAACACCAAACTCTCGAAGGTGCTGATGGACAGCGGCAGCAGCCTGAACATCATCTACCTCGAGACCCTCGACCTTCTCGGCATCAACAGGGCACAACTCCAACCAAGCACGGGCGGATTCCATGGTGTCGTACTAGGAAAGAAGGCGCCGCCAATAGGTCGAATCGACCTACCGGTCTGTTTTGGCACGGCTGCCAATTTCAGGAAGGAGGTTCTTACCTTTGAAGTGGTAGGATTCCGAGGCACGTACCACGCCATCATCGAGCGCCTGGGCTATGCCAAATTCATGGCTATACCCAACTACACCTATCTGAAGCTGAAGATGCCCGGGCCCAAGGGGGTCATCACCGTCAGCTCCTCTTACGAGCACGCGTACGAGTGCGACGTCGAGTATGGAGAAGCTATCAAGAACTCCTCCAAGCTCGCCTCAAAGCTCGAGGCCTTGGCCGCAGAGGCTCCAGAGCCCAAGCGTCACGCGGGCAGCTTCGAGCCGACAGAAGGAACGAAGAAGATCCCGCTCAACCCCAACGACTCCGACGGCAAGGTGCTGACAATCAGCGCCGACCTTGACCCCAAATAGGAAGCCGTGCTCGTCGACTTTCTCCGTGCAAACGCCGACATGTTTGCATGGAGTCCCTCGGACATGCCAGGCATACCGAGGGAAGTCGCCGAGCACTCCTTGGAAATTCAAGCCGGTTCTAAGCCAGTTAAACAACGGTTGCGTCGCTTCGACGAGGAGAAACGCAAGATCATTGGTGAGGAGATGCACAAGCTTTTGACGGCCGGATTCATCAATGAGGTTCACCATCCCGACTGGTTAGCAAACCCTGTACTAGTTAAGAAAAAGAATGGGAAATGAGGATGTGTGTCGATTATACAAGTTTAAATAAAGCATGTCCGAAAGTTCCTTCTCCATTACCACGTATCGATCAAATTGTTGCTTCTACCGCAGGATGTGAGATCCTTTCTTTCCTTGATGCATACTTTGGTTACCATCAAATAAAAATGAAAGAATCCGACCAGCTTGCGACGTCTTTCATTACGCCTTTTGGGATGTACTGCTATGTGACCATGCCGTTTGGGCTTTGAAATGCTGGGGCGACATACCAGTGATGCATGCTCCACGTATTTGGCAAGCATATAGGGTCAACGGTCGAGGCATACGTCGACGACATCGTCGTCAAGTCAAAGAAATGAGGAGACCTAATTCAGGACCTCGAGATCGCTTTCAGTTGCCTACGCGCCAACAAGATCAAGCTCAACCTCAAAAAGTGCATCTTCAGCGTACATCAAGGCATGCTCTTGGGTTACATAGTTCCCCAACGCGGCATCAAGGCCAATCCCGAGAAAGTCTCGACCATTACGAGAATGGGGCCGATCCGAGGCGTCAAGGGAGTGCAAAAAGCCACGGGATGTTTGGCGGCGCTACGTCGTTTTATCTCGAGGTTAGGGGAAAAGGCATTGCCACTACATCGGCTCTTGAAAAAGGCCGAGCGTTTCTCTTGGACCACCAAGCCCGAGGAAGCCCTCGATAACCTGAAGAAAACACTGACCTCTGCCCTGGTCCTAGTCCCACCTCAGCCCGCAGAACCTCTGCTTCTGTACGTCGCCTCGACGACCCAGGTGGTCAGTGCGGCGGTGGTGGCCGAAAGGCAGGAAGAAGGACATGCGCTGCCGGGCCAGAGGCCGGTCTACTTCATCAGCGAGGTGCTCTCAGAGACCAAGGTGTGATATCCGCAGATCCAGAAACTGATCTACGCGGTGATCCTCGCCCGACGCAAACTGCGACATTATTTCCTTGGACACCCTATCACGGTGGTCCCATCATTCCCCTTGGGCGAGATCATCCAAAGTCGGGAAGCCACGGGAAGAATCGCCAAATGGTCGGTCGAGCTCATGAGTGAGACCCTGACTTATGCGCCCCGCAAAGCCATCAAGTCTCAAGCTCTGGTGGATTTCATCGCGGAATGGTCGGACTCCTAGCTCCCTCCGGCTCAAGTTCAAGCAGACCTATGGACGATGTACTTCGACGGGTCTCTCATGAAGACAGGAGCTGGGGCGGGTCTACTATTTGTCTCGCCCCTCAGCATCCATGTGAGGTATGTCATAAGAATACATTTTGCCGCGTCCAACAACGTCGCAGAGTACGAGGCCCTTGTCAACGGGCTGAAGATCGCCATCGAGCTAGGGGTTCGGTGCCTCGACGTTCGAGGCGACTCTCAGCTCGTCATCGATCAGGTAATGAAGGCCTCGAGCTGCCACGATCCAAAGATGGAGTCATACTGCAAGGAGGTACGTCGGCTCGAGGACAAGTTCCATGGCCTCGGGCTCGTCCACATCACCCGACGCTACAACGAGGCAGTCGACGAGCTCGCAAAGATCGCATCAACTTGAGCCATGGTCCCGCCCGACGCATTTTCGAGAGATCTGCGTGAGCCATCCGTCGACTTGGGCTCAGGGGCTGACGTCCCCCAACAAACCGATGCCCTCAAAGCCCCGCTACCAGCAGCAGAAGTAATGGAGGCGGAACAACGAACCGGTCGACCGTTCGATTGGCGCACGCCGTTCCTCGATTGCCTGATTCGATGCGAGCTACCAGAAGATCGATCCGAGGCCCGCCGTATCGCTCGACGAGCCAAGTCATACGTGATTTACGGCGAAAGCAACGAACTATATTGACGAAGCCCGACCGGGATCCTGCAGCGCTGCTTCACCGTAGAAGAAGACCGAAAGCTCCTCGAGGATCTACACTCAGGGGCTTGTGGCCACCACGCTGCTCCGCGGACCCTCGTGAGGAACGCTTTCCGACAAGGTTTCTATTGGCCAACGGCCATAGCTGACGCCATCGAGCTCGTACGCTCATGCCATGGGTGTCAGTTCTATGCCAAGCAGATACATCTTCCTGCTCATGCTCTCCAGATGATCCCCATTACGTGGCCATTCGCGGTATGGGGCCTCGACCTCGTAGGGCCTCTACAGAAAGCAGCAGGAGGATACACCCATCTGCTGGTAGCCATCGACAAATTCGCTAAGTGGATCGAGGCTCGACCCATCACGAACATCCGCTCTGAGCAAGCCGTCCTTTTCTTCACCGACATCATCCACCGGTTTGGGATTCCCAACATCATCATCACCGACAACGGCACTCAATTCACCGGCAAAATGTTCTTGGACTTCTGCGACCGGCATCACATCCGTGTGAACTGGTCTGTAGTGGCTCACCCTCGAACTAAAGGCCAGGTCGAACGTGCCAACGGCATGATATTGCAGGGGCTCAATCCAAGAATCTACAACTGGTTGAAGAAATTCGGCAAGAAATGGGTCGAAGAGCTCTCTTCGGTCCTGTGGAGCTTAAGGATGACGCCTAGCAGGGCCACAAAATATACCCCATTCTTCATGGTCTACGGCTCCGAGGCCGTCCTCCCAACAAACCTCGAGTATGGGTCGCCTCAACTCAAATCCTATAACGAGCAGACAAATAAGGAGACCCGAGAGAACGCGGTCGACCAGCTCGAGGAAGCTCGAGACATGGCCCTCCTCAACTCCGCCAGATACCAGCAGAAGCTTCGACGCTATCACGACAAGCACGTGCGCAAAAGGGATCTGAACGTGGGCGAACTTGTCCTACGGTGGTGGCAAAGCAACCAAGGGCGCCACAAGCTGACTCTACCCTGGGAGGGCCCATACGTGGTGGTCGAGGTCCTCAAGCTAGGGACATACAAGCTCGTGGACGAAAAAGGGGCGGTCTTCACCAACGCGTGGAACATCGAACAGCTACATTGATTCTACCCCTAGAGTTTCAAAGCTTTATGTTCTCATGTACATTTTGTACCGAGAGGAGGGGCTTCGCGCCGGTGGCTCAAGCAGTTCTTCTAACTGCTGACTCTGTTGTTGCTGCTGCCTCTAGAGTTCTAGCAGCTCCTGCTGCCGGTCCTGCTCTAGCAGCTCCTCGAGCCGTTCTCCTTGTTGTTGCCGCCCCTCCTCTCTTTCTTCTCCATCCGGCCATGGTTGTTGCTACCCCTCCTACAGCTGTTGCTGCGACTCCCCCCGCGCTCTTCCTCTTCCTTCTACCTCTTCTCCTCGACAGAGTGGAGCCCGATGGGCCAAGGCGTCCGCTTTGCGACAGGGGAAGCCTCGACTTCCTCGACCATAGAACAGGCGTCCTTCGAAAGCCTGTCACCGCTGGACCCGTCACTTATAGTGATAGGATCCCCCTCGACCCAGATCGCGGAGGCTCGGGGGCTCCTTCCTGCTCTTGAGAGCGAGACGTCTCGACCCGCTTCAGTGACGGTGGGGTGGACTCCCCCACCAATGGACAAGGTGGGGCACTCTCGACACCCGTCGACGGCCGACGATCGGAGGAGCCTGTAAGCGCTCGAAAACAAAAAGTTAGTCACCATGATGATCAACATAAGGGTTACACGACTCCTATAATATTGAGAGAAGAATGAACCGCTAACCTGAGTCTTTGGGAGTCACCCCCACCTTGAGCTTCTTGGCCATCGAGGGCTGGGCCCGTTCGAGCGGCCGCTTCAACCTGTGGGAAGGAGAATAAGCAAAGTAAAGATCATAGCCCGAGATTACGCAAAGACATCGAAGACAGGAATCACGACATTAAGGCCTTACCCCATGGGAAGAGCGACCCGCCTGCCAGCGCCTCAACCAGCTGGCCTCTAGCCGCCCCGTGTCGAGACCCCTGCTGGGTGAGCGCCAGGGCTAGTACTCCTTCGACCTTCTCCCCCCTGACTTGAGTCAGTGGCCCCGTCGCCATAGATTTAGCCCGGTGGCCCGCCTTAGAAGTAGGAGGAGGTTGAGGGCGGGAGACGGCCCGACCCTGCGCAGGCGTTGGAGGGGTGTCGGCGCGAGAACGATGGAGAGAAGGCTCCCCCTGTTGGCCATCGCGGGACCCACTCGACGCTCCCTTACGAGCTCCCGTCCGCGGGATGGCGATGTCGGTTTGCGACGGGCCCTCGAGGATCCTGTCAAGGCGGGACGCCATCCACTCAGAGTCATCGCTGCCGTTGTCGCCCTCGTCGGGAGAGTCCTCCTCAAGCTCCCCCCTTTGCCTGGACTTCGCTCGACATGTCTCCAGCGCTTGACGCTCGAGATTTTTCTTCTTTCTCTTTTTCTTTTCAAAGTCCTCTGTGGACTTCTGCTTTTCCGCGGACTCACGTCGCTTGTCACGATCGACTTCGTCCTCGTTTACTGGAGGCTTCGAGGATCGAGCATCGATCGATCCCTGCACAAGCAAAGATAAGTCTTAAGAAGAGCCAAAGAAAATCAAGAATCAAAGCTATAAGGGGGAAAAGGATTTACCAGGTCAATCGACCCCTTGTCGGGCTTCATAGGGAAGCCGTTGACGTGCTGAGGATCAAAGTCACTTGCAACAGCCGCCCTGACTCTCGCTGCGACCTCTTCGTCTGTAGGAGCCTCGTTGGACATCTGGCACGCCTCGAGATCCCAGGACGAACCACCGGGACCCATCTCGTCCATCCTCAGCGACCGAGACATCAACGGGAGAATCCTCCGGTGATGGACAGCTGAGAGGACAAGCGCGGCTATCAGGCCGTCCTCGCGCAGCTTCTTCAGGGCGTCGAGGATGGGGTCGAGCCGCGGTTGGTGGGTCTAGACGAGACTGTACCTCCAGTGGTCTGGGCGCTCCGAGATCAGGCGCCCGGTGTAGGCGGGGAAGAGGTCGTCGTCGTTCCGCAGGTAGAACCATTGGGAGTCCCACCCGGCGTGGTTCGTCGTCAACCCCACCGGGATGTACTCATGTGGCTTCACCGCCTTGCCAGTCTTCGGCACCAGGTTGAGACACCCGGCCCGCACCGGCTTCCTCACCCCTGTGGTTCCACTGGGGGCATGGAAGAGCTCGCCCTAGTACAAGTGGAGCCACAGGTCCCAGTGTGGCATCATCCCGAGGTAGCCCTCACACACCGCAGCAAAAACAGCCGCGGCGGTGATGGCGTTCGGCGAAAAATGCTGGAGCTCCACCCCGTAGTGGTGGCAGAGCGCCCGCATAAAACGACTTGGAGGGGAGCCCACGCTGTGGCGGTGGAACTTGGTGAAGGAGACCACATAGCCCCTAGGCGGCCTTGGCTCCCGGTGATCCGCTGCCGGCGCAACCCACTCCGGCCGTGACGAGGAAACGCGTGGACGCAGCAGCCCCTCCCTCTCGAGCTCCAACAGCCGGTGCTCCGTCATCGACGACGGGCGCTAGTCATCGGCGGCGATGAGTCTCACCGGCATCTTCAGGAGGAAGGAGAGCGGCTTTGCTACTGCTCGAGGGCGCGCGCGCATGAGATGGCAAGGAGGCAGAGACAAGAGCAGGGGCGGAAGGCAGAAGGAGCGACGGCAGTGAGACCCAAGGATATTTATAGACGGTAACCCACCAACGGATAGGTCCGAGGGATACGGTAACTCCCCTAGTAAATGCGCCGCCTAACGATCCTTGTCTCTATCTCACAGACGGGACGCTACGAATTCCACGCCAATACAGTGCTGCAACGGCTCCCGCCTGAAAAGGCGCGCCCAACGGGCAAAAAGGCGAATCGCCACGGCCTTTTCCTTCTCCTGTAAGCTAAGGTACGCATTCGTTACGGTGAAAATCTCGAGAGGACGCAGGCTGACCCACCGAATGGGTTCGACAGCCGATCTCGAGTGACTCTCCCAGCGAGTGGTCGAAAATCGAGGCCCGCCTCGAGAACTCGCTGGGGATGTCCAAGGTGGGGTCGAGACGGTCGAGAGGAATCCCCCCGAAGGGAGGCATCGAGCCGCTGGACTCTATCGAACGAGACCAGTAACCCCGACCACGTCGACCCTGCTTTATGAGAACGCCTCCGGGCTACAGCTGACCCCCTCGACGGGGCACATGTTCTCACTTGGATTACCCGCTAGGAGTTCAATCTGGGGTAGATGGCGCCCGCTCCACCGTGAGTACGTCGTAACCCCAACGCGGAACCAACCAATCAAAGCCTCGGACTCACCCTGCATGACAAACGTCAAGAGCGCTTCTGCAGATTGGGCAACATAAGCCCTCGAAGGAGTCACAAACTCCTCCAAGGGCTCGGGGGCTACCCCCGCGGGGTCGCTCGCGTGACCCCACGGAAACTCGACTAATAAGAAGAGCCTCTACCCGAGCGCAAGCGCTCGAATAGAGACTTGGGGGCTTCTATCGAGGGTATCAGTAAGGGGTACCCTAACTGATGCACATAACGAGAGTGCCCGTAGGTAAATCGAGGTCCCCGACTCGACGCCCCCCGGTCGCACCCACGGTTATCGACGTCCATAGCCTCGAACGTGGAAAGAGCGTCGTGCGAATCGACTGAGGCTCGACCGAACGGCGACCGTTGAATACGGAAACAAGGTCATATTAATCAAAGGGCCTCAAGCGCAAGGACGCTACCCGCCGCCTGACGCATGCGTGGGAACCAGGGCATTTAATGCGCCTGCCGTGTTCTCACCTAACCCGTCAGTCACGGGAAGCGCGATAAGGGAGCAAGCACCCATCCCATTGTTCTTTTTTGCAGCCTTGCCCACCAAACGGGCCAGAACATGCCAGGGTGCAGCGAGGTGGTCGGAACGTCCCGTCAAGACCCCCTCGAGACGTCCAAAGTCAGCGCCCTGCTCAGCAAGGCTTTGTACGGCACCTGACCCTCGAGGAGGCGTGCTCCTTCCCAAAGAAGAGTCAGGCGACGAAGGACGGCGCCCCAATCACTCAGATGCAGCTGCCACCACGACGTACAAGTGTGCAACGGATAAATTGGTCCAAGACGGCGTGCAGGAGTAGGATTGAGGGGCACGCGTGATCATCATCAAGGTACCAAGACTAGACGGCTCGAGGCCATGCCGGTACGGAGGCCTCGAGTGGGTTAGCGCGCCACACTCCTATCGGCCCCTACTCTATCACCTATGCAAGTAACCTAGGCATCCCCTTGGGACTATAAAAGGGGAAGCTCAGGAGCGGATAGACGACGAGAGACATATGTAGAAGAGCAACCATACCCATTCTTCATCCATACTGGCTTGTATTCACCCCTGTACAAGCACTTAGGTGCAAGATAATACAAACACTCCCTCCCGCTGGACGTAGGGCCTTCTCTTGCCCGAACAAGGATAAATCTTTGTGTCTTTTCTTGCATCACCATCTGGAAAGGGGAGCACGCATACAAGTTTTACTCGTTGGTGTGACCCCCCGGGGGAAAACACCGACATAGGGTAATGTATGAATAGAAGACATCTTCCAGGAAATTTTGTTGACAATCCCGAAGCATTATTCAGAAAAACAAGAGCCAAGCTCAAGAAGAGATCATCAACACTTCAGCACGAAGCTTCATCCTATCAAGAAGATAACCGAAGTTTCACCCGAAACTTGTCTTCAGAGTTCGAAGTCATGGCGAACAAATCGATCCAAGAGTTCTCAGCTCCCACTACGGACAACATCCATAATGGACCTGTTGTAGAGATCGACGGCAACTTTGAGCTCAAGCCTGGACTTATAAACATGGTGCAATCCAACCAGTTCTATGGGAAGGCACACGAAGATGCTAGTGCTCATCTCCAACACTTCTTGGAGATTTGCAGCACATTCACCATATGAGGAGTCCCCAGAGATGCTATACTACTTCGCCTCTTCCCATTCTCACTGTTGGGGAGAGCGAAGCAGTGGTTCTACGCTACAAAGGAGAAGAATACTACGTGGGCACTCTACTCCACGAACTTTCTGGCTAAGTTCTTTCCCATGGGCAAGACCAATGCTCTCCATGGGAAAATTACATGTTTTCAGCAACAACTTGATGAATCCGTTCTAGAAGCATGGGAGCGCTTCCAAGATTACATCCTAGAATGTCCCCATCATGGAATGGAGAGCTGGCTACTAATGCAGACATTTTATCATGGGCTCGGCAATAGTGCCCGAGAGACCATGGACTCTACAGCTGGAGGAGCATTCCTATCACTCACCATAGCACAAGCCATAGCTCTTGTGGAGAAGATGGCGTACAACCAAGGCTGGAATGAAGAGAGGACCCAGACACGCAAGAGAGGTGGAGGTATGCATCAACTAAAGGAGGTAGACATGCTGTCTGCCAAGCTAGACCTGCTCATGAAGAAGGTCGATGATAGAGCTGCAGATAAGAAAGAAGTCATGCACATTTACGACTCTCACATGACTTGTGAGGAGTGTGGAGATACTAGACACTCAGGCAATCACTGTCCTAAGATGCTTGAGGACGTGAACTACATCACAACAACAACAACAACTACTACTACTACAACCGTCCTTAGCAAAATCAAGGTTGGAATCAACAGAGGCCTAACTACCCATGTAACTACTGGAGTAACCCCGTCACTGAATTTACTACTGACCTTCTGCCGGTCAAGAGAGGCGATCCAGGATGCCCGTGTCACAAAACCGACCAAATTGTAAGAGTTCAAGTGTAGAAACTATCGACAAGCAATCAAGTTTCCAAACTTGAGCCCATATAATCCCGGTAGTCAATTGAAATCACGAAGGACTTCAAACCAACTTGCAACAAACCAAGATCGTAATAATTCAACATAAACACAGCGAATGTTACATAGTCATTCATTGCCGTCGAAGCGGCACCACATCGGAGTCATTAAGTTATTACAACCCAAGTTCGAAGTAGCGGAAGCAAAATAATTACACACACACTTGTTCAAAGTTCAGTTCACAAGTTTTTGTTATTGGCAGAGTCTACACCATCCTTCCAAAAGCAACAGGTACGAGTTTGTTAGAGAACCGTGCCCAACGGTTAGTCCTCATCCCCAGCGGGATGGAGACAGGTCTTGCAGAAGCCGTCATAAAAGATGTCATCTGCAACAGGTGGGAAAAAACCCTGAGTACGAGAATGTACTCAGCTAGACTTACCCGTCTAGTAAACATAAAAGACACCAAGGATCTTGCAAGGCTAATATATAAAAGTAGAGCTGGTTGACTCGACATTTTGCCAAAAGCCTTTATTAAGACTAACCTAATGTAAGAGCATCATATTTATTTATCATTAGCCTACCACTAGATTAGCACGTGTACTACAACACATCACTTGATTATTACAAGCAATAATAACCATATCAAGTTCATCATATGTCCGTCCTGCTATCATCATTATCATGAACCAAGTTCATTAGTGAATGCTACGTTTGCCGCTGCTCTGTCAAGTTCTCACTGACCGGGAGAGACGGCGATTCGAATCGAATTCCTATCCAGCTGGAGGGTTATTCCTAGCACTCACCCAAGCATCCCCCGTCGTAGAGCCAACGGGTCACCTTTGGTACGACTCAGGAATCGCGGCTCCGATCAGCGCCGCACTCCCCGGGCTACCACTCTGCCAGGGAGGTCAGGAATTTTAACTCACCTGCCTTTGGGCTTACGCCAATGGTCCCCCGCACACCGCACTTCCTCCGGTAGTGCGCACTTTATACTTGCCGGTCTTCCGGCCTGAGTCATACTACTCGGCTTCGCGGTCGGAACGAGTTATCCGGCCAACTAAGTGTTAGGCATGCGTTCAACATGACAAGAGGACGTACAACGATCGGTCCTTAGCTGCCACAGATGGAGTTACTACAAACTTGCAAAACTCCACCCGGCTTAAGTCAAATTAATCAGGTTCCAGCCATGATAGCACATATAGACCATCGTGATCCGACACAACCCTATATCGCGCAGGTGACAGGAAATCACCCGACTTCTACCGATTGAGCATGGCTAAGCTGCTACTCGATGCTAACTCTACAACCAAGGTAGGGTAAAGTATCTGGACAAGGATGGAGTAAAATGCAGCAAAGGTTTCATCACAACTCCTATACTTAATGCACCAATAGATATCACATATTAAATAAACTTTCAAAAGTAAAGGGAGGCTTAGAATGCTCCGGGGCTTGCCTTTCACGAACGAGGCTGGCTCGTGATTTGGGCACTCAATTTCTTCTTCTGGCTCCTCGGGTCCGACTTGCTGGACCTCCACCTCCGGGTTGCCCTCCTGGCCTTCGGGGTTCACTTGCAGCTCGAAGGACGCTGCCACGTCCGATGCGCCTATTGCATGCTCGGTGAATGAGAAGGTGGCATACAAAAGAATGAATGCTTGACAACATAAGTAACTCACTGGACACTCATTTACGGAGCCAAAAGTTATAATAAGTTCGCACAAGTTAACAAGTTAACTTAGCCCAAAACGTATCATGATAGCCTATAACAGCAAGCATCAAACAGCAGGATGAGCTTAGTAAACAGATCATAACTATTACCACAAAGATCCAACAAACATGGGTGAGGACATTCTGGAAAGCTTATGAAATTGTCTACAAATCATCTTTAAACATCACAGCAAGATTCATAAATTAAACTAGTCATTTAAACAAAGTTCCAGGTTCTGTCCCAGAAAAACAGAGAGCACCTATTTCTGGAACCCAACTTGGAACAGCCATAACTTTAAAACTACTGGACAAAAGACTCCAAATTCAAACCACAGCTAGTTCAATAAGGTTACAACAATTTTGATTTAGACAAGTTGCCCAGAAAACCAAATTATCATTAAGCAAAAGTTAAATTACTCCCTTGCTGTCCAGAGCAGCCTTTAACCCTTTAATTAATTATTTGCTGACATAACCAAAACATAAACCATGCCAACCACATGGCTTATGAGCACAAGCATATCACAAGGTTACCAAAACACCAGATGATAACCCCCAAACATTTACTTAACAAGGCACCATATAACCCCCAAACATTTACTTAACATTTACTTAACAAGACATGTAACTAGGTGCTTATTTCATAAATTGGAAAACATGCCTTATATGGTGCCAAACAACAGATTTAAGATTATTTACATATGAGGAATACCATAAAGAGGTTTACTACCAAAGTAGAGCACCAGCATAAGCACCAATTATTTTATATAATTTAATCAAGGAAACAAGCCAAATTTCAATCATAAATTACATATCAAAGCTGCAGTACTCCAAAAATCATGACATATTTATCAAAGCACTCTAGTATCACACAGAGACTACCATAAAATGTTCAGAGCAAACTAAGCAGTATAACAAGAGATATGAATTTATCCAAGAATAACAAGATTAAATCCTTAATAAATATTTTCCCAAAAAACATGATTCATTTCATATTTTTATTACAAACTAGCCATCTCAATGAATACCACAAAATTGGTTTCACAATTTTTGGATCTCAGAAACAGGAGATATGATTTTTGCAAGAAAACCAAAATTAGGATTATGAATAAAAGAAAAGGAGGGAAGGGAAGTGACAGTGACAGTGGACCCCGGCTGTCAGGTTCTTCTCCCTCACGGCCGAGGCGACTCTCGCCGGTGATTTCTCCGCGACGGCGAGGTCTCTGGCCAAACCAAGGGCACCAACGTGATCCCCATACTCTAGCGACTCGATTGACCCCCTTTTCCCCACGGCGGAGCCACCGGAAGGAGCTCGCCATCAACGATGTCGGCTCGGCGGAGATGCTCGGCGTTACGCCGGAGTCCTCAGGCCGGTAGTGCGTGACCTAAGACCTTCTACAGCACCAGCGAACTACGGCGAAGCTTCCTAGGTACGCGGCTTGGCTTGAAACCTCGTGGAACACGCTGGCCACGAGAGCACCCATCTCCGGCGGAAACACGGCGGCGCTGCGCATCGTGTCCGGTGACGGAGAGTTCGGTAGAGCATCCACCAAGTGGTGCAAACGCAAGCTAGGAACCTAAGCAACCTCTAGGACCTAACCAGAGATGACGAGAGGCTTCACAGGGCTCGGCATTGAGTTCGCCGGAAAAGATGGTCACGGCGACCCGATTTGGGGGAAGAAGGAAATGGCGGCTCACCGGTGGGTTTCGCGCCGAGTTAGAGGGTGGGAAGTGAAGAGCGGCTCACGGCAGAGCTGTGGGTGGAGTTTGGTGGACTGAAACGCAGCGAGGAGCGCGCACGAGCTCGCCGGAGTGAGCTCGCGACAATGAGCTCGCTGCGGGAGCTCTTTTGGCGAGAGAGGTGAGGCAGAGAGGAAGTGGACGCGTCCACTCCACTTGGGGCGACGCCATGGACGTCATGCGCGCGCTGGGAGCTGACAAGCGGGGCCAGGAACGATGTACGGACGACAAATGTCGCCGTTGCTCTGCCGCCGGTCGGCCACGTCGGTGAGCTCCATCCCGATTCAGACAAAACGATGGCCGACTAACAGAGCTACTTTGACAACGATATACTCCCAAACCAGAGCGAATTGGAACATGATGTAGTTGACAAAGTTGGAGTACTAGCTGAGATCTACAACTTTGTCAACTGGAGCAAAAGCCAGATCGGCCTGGATCGAGAGGTATGAAGTTTTCAAAATCGATCGAGCAAACTGTTTGTGTTCCCAGACTTTGAAAATTTTCTAAGTGTTGGAAACAGCCCCAAAACTGCCTTGTGGGTCACTTTTGAGCTATTTGTGATCATTTTCATGAGATGGCCATAAAACAACTTTTGTGCCTTATAAAATTTGCTACAACTTTGCTATAAGAAGTTTTGACATGCAAACATTTTATGAAACACTTTTTAAAAGCCTAAGCAAAAGAGGTTTTTAGGGCCTATTTACATAAGTATGACTTAAGTGATTATTTTGGAGAAGTGATCAACATGAACATTGTTCCCAAGGTTAAGTTAAGCATAAATAAACTAATTACCAAGGCATAGAACACAAACACAAGCATGGTTCACTAAAAAAAATAAGCACAGGAAGCCTAATTAAGCAATTTAGATCACATTTTGCATAAAATGACATGGCTCAAGATAGATGATGATCATGATATGCTTTTAGTAGATGATGATGCTCATGCTATGCACATGATTAATGCAACCATAACACTAGGGTGTTACAGCCCTCCCCCCTTACAAAAATCTCGTCCTGAGATTTGAAAGCTTACTGATTTTCGAAGAATGTTTTGTAAACTTCTCTTAAATAATCCTCCGTCTCCCAAGTAGCATCTTCTTCCCTGTGGTTACTCCACAACACCTTGTAGAACTTAACCACACGATTACGAGTCTCTCGCTCCTTGCGATCAAGAATCGCTACGGGTTTTTCCTCATACACCAGGTCTGACTTCAACTTGATATCTCGAACTTCCACTCGTTCCTCCGGTACACGAAGGCACTTCTTTAATTGTGATACGTGGAAGACAGGGAAAATAGCTCGGAGCGCAACTGGGAGTTGAACTTTGTATGCCACATTCCCTTTCTTTTCAAGAATCCGATAAGGTCCCACATAACGAGGTGCAAGCTTTCGCTTAACTCCGAACCTTTGTACACCCTTCATCGGAGACACCTTGATATACATATGGTCGCCAACTGAAAACTCAATCGGCTTCCTTCTTTTGTCGGCATAACTTTTCTGACAAGCCTGAGCAGCTTCCAGATGTTGCTGTATGGTACGGACTTTCTGCTCTGCTTCGTTTACAAAATCGATACCATAAAACCTTCGCTCTCCGGCTTCTACCCAATTCAACGGTGTTCGACACTTTTGACCGTACAGAGCTTCAAATGGAGCCATCTTGATACTCTCCTGATAACCCAAGAACCTTTTGAAGAGAGAGCACATGCCCTCAACATGTCTTCTAGGATTTGGTTGACCCTTTCAGTTTGACCTGCGGTTTGGGGATGATAAGCAGAGCTACGGACTAAATGAGTACCAATTTGCTCATGCAGACATTCCCAAAAACGAGCAGTGAACTGTGGTCCACGATCTGATATAATTGTTCGAGGCACACCATACTGACGAACAATGTGCTCGAAATACAACTTCGCATACTGATGTGGACGATAGTCGGTTTGGACTGGAATAAATCGAGCAACCTTGGTCAAACGATCTACAACCACCCAGATGGAGTCGTAACCCTTAACAGAAGTTGGGAGTCCACTGATGAAATCCATGCTGACTTCTTCCCATTTCCAACCAGGAATTGACAAGGGTTGAAGCAAACCAGCTTTCATGTGAACAGCCTTTACACGACAACAATTGTCGCATCGAGCGACAAAAACAGCAATCTCCTTTTTCATCTTTGTCCACCAAAACAAAGGTTTCAGATCCTGATACATCTTGCTACTACCAGGATGGATAGACAATTTGGATGAATGAGCTTCAGACAAGATATGATTTCGCAGCTCGCTGTCTTTTGGGACCACTAGTCGATCTTTGAACCAAAGAATTCCGTTCTCATCGACTCAGAAATGCTTGGTTTCTTCTTCTTTCATTTTTCTCTTTATGTGATAGATGCCTACATCTGTCTGCTGCAATTCGATAACTCAATTGCGAAGAGTACTCTCTAGAGAAATCTGGTGGAGCACAAGTGGATGCATAAGATGTGACAACAACGGATCTTCCACTTGGATTGAGTGACAGTGCGCTTTCCGACTCAAGGCATCCGCCACCATGTTCGCCTTGCCCGGATGATAGTGCACTTGTAGATTATAATCTTTAATCAACTCAAGCCACCTTCGCTGCTGCATGTTCAGTTCAGGTTGGGTGCAGATATACTTGAGGCTCTAATGATCGGTGTAGATATTACATGGATTACCCAGCAAATAATGCCTCCAGATTTTCAAAGCATGAACAACTGCTGCCAATTCTAAATAATGAGTAGGGTAATTGACCTCATGCTTTCGAAGTTGGCGCGAGGCATACACGATAACGCGACCTTCCTGCATCAACACACAGCCTAAACCAATACCTGACGCGTCACAAAAGACATCGAAGGGCTTTTCGATATCAGGTTGAGCTAGGTCAGGAGCTGATGTCAGCAATGTCCGCAACTTATGGAATGCCTCTTCACACTCAGGCGTCCACACAAACTTCTCATCCTTCTGAAGTAGACGAGTCATAGGCTTAGATATCTTTGAGAATTCAGGAATGAATCGACGATAATATCTAGCCAGACCTAGAAAACTCCGAACCTCGTGGACCGAATTTGGAACTTTCCAATCCAGCACTTCTTGCACCTTAGCCGGATCCACCGATATGCCTTCTTCAGATAAGACATGGCCCAAGAAAGGTACTTCCTTCAGCCAAAACTCGCATTTGCTAAACTTGGCATAAAGCTGATGTTCGCGCAAACGCGACAACACTATACGTAGATGCTCTGCATGCTCCTCTTCATTGTAGGAATATACCAAGATATCATCAATGAAGACCACCACAAACTTGTCCAATTTGGGCATGAACACCGAATTCATGAGATACATGAAGTGAGCAGGTGCATTTGTAAGACCGAAGGACATGACGAGATACTCATACAACCCATACCTCGTCGAGAAAGCTGTCTTAGGTACATCTTCAGGACGGATCTTGATCTGATGGTACCCAGATCGCAAGTCGATCTTGGAGAATACCTTAACTTTAGACAACTGATCAAACAAGATATCAATGCGTGGAAGAGGGTGTTTGTTCTTGATGGTCACCGCATTTACGGGACGATAGTCCACACACATGCGCAAAGATTGATCCTTCTTCTTCACAAAGATAGCCGGACAACGCCACGAAGACGAAGTAGGACGGATAAGACCCTTCTTCAACAACTCATTCAGTTGGATCTTAAGCTCAGCTAATTCATTGGGTGGCATTCTATAAGGTCTTCTAGAGATAGGAGCGGTACCGGGAATCAATTCAATTTTGAACTCCACATCCCGATCCGGAGGAAGCCCGGGTAAATCATTAGGAAAAATGTCCGGGAACTCACACACCACCGGAATGTCTGTTGATATTTGGTAACGCAATAAGGAAATGATCCGCAAGCGCACGGATATCGGTGAGCATTTCACCCGGGAGGTTTTCCAGAGTATCGTATTTATATTTTTACCACTGGGAGAAAGGGTGCATCTGACTAACCAAATCTATTGCTACTATCCCTTTAGGCTACAAAGAATGTCTCTCGATGTGAGTGATAAATAGAGAAGACTGCAACCGTAGGCTCCTTCTAACCTTGGTAAGGATGATCTACTGTTCTAATGGGGAGGCTAACAGAATCTAGACAACACAAAGGATGTTCGACCCGCACCTATAAACCCTATCCCTCCTGCTAACGAGATGTGATCTACAAAGGTAGCTCCGAATTGTCACGTTCCTCACTACTACCACGGTCCAGCTAGTTAGGGAATATCTATGAGTACCCCAGCCTAAACACCACGTTTACGCCAGCAATGATTACTCTAAACTCTACGCGAAGAGATTAAAGTAAACTCATAAACCATAAGAACAATAAAACAAGAACTTACTAGAATTTAGAAGTCGAATTATTGAAGAATCCTAGGAGCAAGCTTCGGGTTAGGAGAACTTGATCCCGCAGGTACAAGCTTGGAGTAGACACCGACAGGCCGGGCTTCCTCCAATCTACACCTCCACTCTATCTCTCTCAATCTAGTAGAAACTAGAAGATCTATTTCTACCTTACATTGGTTGATAAGCCTAAAAAGAAATATTAATTAGAGAAGAGGTTTTCCTTCGAGGGCACCCCTCAGTCTCTATGATAATTTCTTCATGTCTTCTCCTGGGGCCAGGGGGTCTCCTTATATAGTCCTCCCCTTCTATGCGTTTTTGGGTCGATAGGCGAGGTGGTACTATGTTTTCCTTGATCCAATAGGTCGGTGGAACATCCCGAGCGAAGAGAGTCCTGATTGGCATCCAACAGGGGGCGGGCGCCCAGGTCCTCAGGGCGGGCGCCCTGGGCCTGGCCCATTTCGGCCTCCGCTTCCTTCCCGTGGCTTCTGGAGTCTTCTAGATGGTAGAAAATTGCGCGGTGCATTGATATCTCTATGTAATTCCGACATGTGGGCCTTTCTTCCGTATTTCCTGATAACCCCCTGCAGAAATAGACAAACACCAAAACTCGTGGAATTCTGTCAGATAAAACCCTAAGTCTAGATGTTGATTTCATTTGGATCCTTCTCTTTGTTTATTTGATAATTAAATTTGATACTTAAGAACCGTCAACAAACTCCCCCAAGCTTACCTCTTGCTTGTCCCTGAGCAAGGATAGTCTCAGCTATGGATCAGAAGTTGATGCGATATCTTAAAAATTTAACGGTACACATGCTTTTAAATAAGATCTCATCTCTGAGTTAGAGTAAACTGTCATGAACTAAAACTTACTTACTTTACCTCTCACCATGGGACTTGTAACCGTCACTTCTGTCTTGAGAGGTTAAAAGATAGAACAGTCTAGCCAAGTGCCATGTCTCTTATTCTTGATCAGCTATAGCTCTGGGGTTTTTTGCAGATTTTCAAATAAAACTCAGAGATTCCTTGTATGACTCTCTCATATCTCTCTTTTGTGGTATTTCTGGATCCTTACCAAGCATTGATGGTATATGCCTTCTCTCAAGATATGTGGTATTTATGGTATAAGGCATAGTGATATTGCCTTCTCTCTCACCCTACTCTAATAAGGCTTGATATCTGGAGCTCATAGATGGGAGACAGTTAATACATACTTACAAGACACTTATTGCATAGTCAAACCATGGATCCAGAGAAACAAATCAATAAGCCAAATCAAGATGTGCATGTGTGGCGAATGAATGGTGTATGATGATGATGGTAATAACAATGGTGAAAGTCTAATTCTACTTTTGCTCTTTTGAGGGGATACATACCTTCCTTGCGTTTTGAAACTTTATGAGGAGAATGAGATGCTCTTCTTTTTTCTTTCCTCCCAGGTGGGTATCTTGTACCCCTGATTCTACTGTCGGACACTTGTCCATTTTTACCTCTCGTCTCACTTTTTCTTTCTTTCGAGGTTCCGGACACTTGCCCCTTTTTATTTCCTCGTTTATATATTTTTTTCTTTCTTCCTTTTTTTTAGAGCACTCATCTCTTGAGATAATATAGCAAGTGGTAGTAACCAAAATATTTGGAGCATTTATTTCACAGGGAATAACAGGGATAGGAAAATGTTTTTGACTATTCTCTTCCGGATTAGGAGTAGAATATTTTTGGGTGATTCTGGAGATGGAAATGGATGGATATATGTGGATGGTACTTCCGGAGTAGAAGTAGCATATATGAGTGAACGTGCAAGTGAATCTTGATTTAACCACATGACAAGCTCCTAAGGGTCTACACAGCTTGACCACACTCAATGCTCATAAGCAGTAAATAGTAAATGTGTGGCTCAAAGTCTAGCAAGCATGTATATATGGCTGTGGTTGGAATTTAAACTCTCATCATACAGGAACTCATCATGCAATATTTTAAAGATTTTTCAAGATAAAATTTTCCAGAATTCTAGCATCTCTAGGAACAGATAAACAGCAGCTCAACCTTCCCATATCATATCCGTTAACAACTTAGATTTTAGATCAAGTTTTCATCCCACAAGTTTAGATCTAGAGCAAGCTTTAAATTATAACAGTTATGTCTAAACTTGATAGGGAACTTCAAAATTGCAAATTAGGCAGAGCAACTATTCATCATATCTATGCTAGAGTTTTATTATTAAGATTCAGATTAGCATAGCCACTTTATTTATTTATTAAACATACTAAGCAAAAGATATATATAAGCACAAAATGTTTATTTGGTTTTTCATAGTTTATGTATATTTATATTCTAATATAATATAAGTATAAAGATAGGTAGAAATACTTAGCGAGAATAATGGGGGTGCTTTCCCCCAAGCTGAATTTTGACGTAATTTCTTTTGATGTAGCTAGCAGGTGGCAGAGGTGTATTTAAAAGTCATCAGCATTCTAACAGCGATTAGAATGTCCTCCGTCTGCTAGTCTTCTTGATTCTTAAATTTTGTGGAGCTCAAATAGACAACAAAGCTTGTGGAACTAATTAAGTGTTAGCATAAATATCTAGCCTTCATCATGTTGAGCTTCCTTAATAAATGTTATTTATTTAGCAGGATCATACACTTATTATTATATATATATATATTTATATTTTTATTGTAAGATGAAAACTTATTTATTTTATTTTTTATGCCACCACAGTGAATGTACTTACGGGTTTTATGCCATGAGCATACTCACATGGGGTTTACTATTTTTTAACATTTTTATTTTCTTTTCAAGATAGCATGAACCTGATTAACTAAGCAAATTATAATTGAATAATTGAAAGGAAAGGGTAACTACCAAGTTTACGTCTTGGCAAGGCGTTCGGTATTTTTATGTCCTCCGAACGGGACTCCCTGTTTTCTCAGTCGTCCTGGGATTCGCTAGGTGGCGTAGTCGGTGATTCCGGCGGCGCCTCTCGTGTATAACTATCTTCTCCCTCCACACCTGACTCGGTGCTACGGTCTCCTCACTTCTCCTTCGTAGTCTACCCATCTGTTCTTGATGATTTGCCTCCTCTGGTTGCGGTTGCGTCGTCTTCTTGTCCTGACCTGCTTAGAGTCTTCAACTATATAGTTATGGTCAGTAAAATAGTTGCGTACCTTCTCAGAGGGGAAGTACATGTAGACTTCTCCGGTTCCAATGTAGATGATTGCTTTGATAGTGTTGAGGAACGGTCTTCCAAGGATGGTGGGTGGATCATATTCGTCTTCTCCCATGTCAATGACCTGAAAATCATCTGGAGCTGAATATATTGGTTGTAGGGGCATGGTTCCATGCAGGAGCTGATAAGTGACTGCGGCCATTATGTTGTCGTCAGATCCGGTGTCGTAAAGTGCCTTCTGAAAAGAGTATCCATTGATTGTGCACTCGATGCTTGGAACACCAGGGTCGTCCTTCTAGATCAAGAAATGTGACTTGAGTCGACGATGTTGACCTCTTCCGACAAGGATCCAATGTTTTAAGTCTTCTGGACAAGACTTTCCACCATCTTCATCCTTTAGGTGCATCATTTGATTAGGTGTGGACCTTGACGTCTGCACCTCTTGATACGGTGTCACCCATGTTCTTCTTTGCCCAACAGTTCGAAGTATGGTGTTGGCAATATCCTGCTCAGTGTGTTTGTGCTCATAGATCCAGGTCCTTCACTTGGTGGAGTCTGGGAGTTGTAAAACTCCTCCATGTTTTTCTTGAAGTGTACCTGTTCATAGAGACAAGGCAGAGATCAAGTGCATGGGCTCTGTTGGTGGAGAACACCAACAGAACCAAAAGTGTATTTGTTCTTCCCTAACCTTAAGCATAGTGAGCAAGACAAAGTTGATGGATAATAAGATCATGAGTGTAGTATTTGAAACATTTGTTAGATCAGATGGCTCAACCTAATGGAAAGATAATCTATCTATATTTATGTTTTATTTATATCTTCCAAATATTGAATGTGCAACATATTAGCTTATATGTTTAGGAGCGTGGGATCACGAAGGTAGTACTAAGAACAAACATTAAAGGACTAAACATGTTGAATTGATTGAGTTGGTTAATCTGGAGTTATAAATCATACATGTTTGTCTCTTTATTTATGTGAATGCTAGAACCAAGGAGAAGCTTATAAAAGCGATAGTCAAGTACCTTAAGGTGTTACCTTACTTGAAGAGTGACGGTACAGTATCACCTTGTCGAAGCTTTCCTTTCTTAGCGGTTGTGCATCGTGTTTGTGGCACCCTCCATGAATCATCTCTTATGAGCCACGTCTTTCTTGTGCAAATTGTTAAACTTCATGTGTCACTTTCTTCATCTCCAATGCGAGTTTATCTCAGGACTTCCCAGGTTGATATTGAAAGTTTTCCTGCAGGGGTTAGTCCAACAAAATATCCCATATCTACTATAGCATACTATCGGCTTAAAAATCAACCTAGACACCATGTCTAATTTGATTTAGAAGGGCATTTTAACCTAAGCACCATGCTTAATTTAAAATCCCTTGGAAGTAAGATCATCATTCCTAAACTAAGCACCATGCTTAATTAAGAGATAAATGAAACTATTCCAAACCTAGACATATACTAAAGCAAATAAAGGTAGCATGAGAGCATTTATAGAGATCTACTTAAGTGGAGATGAAGTAGTGTAATTAGTATTTAACAAATTGAGCATGTCTCAAAGGTAAGGACAACCAACGTGGCAACATGGCAAAAGATGTTTTTGTGTAAAGTATTCCCCCAAGCTTGAATTTTACAAAATTCAAGTTTGGATGAATTTAATTCAATGTTGTGTGATGGTTGGTTGGACATACCCTGTGCTTGTCATTCATCCGATCTTCTTGCTCCAATCCTGGAAAGGTTAGTGACAAGAATACCCGAAGGAATATTTCTACAATTATCTTTATATGCTCAATACACAAAGTAATGTTGCAAATAATTAGAAGTTCATGTTATGATCTGATAGGTGCTTGTTTTAGGACACTAAGCTTGTCCTTGGGAAACCATCAAGTTATGTTGGTGAAGTGGTTTCCCCTCCAACACCTACCTATATCAAGATTAACTCAACGAGATCTGCAATATTTATTATAGACATATGCATCGACAACCGCCCTTTTAAAGTTTTTATAAATGAAGAGGAAGAGGGGGTTGGAGATCTCAAATGTGGTAAGGATGGAGAGACAAATTGATTGGAGAGATGTTTTATATGAGCAAGGACTGGGTGAGGTATTTATGAAATAACTTCCATGCTCACTGTTGTTTCTCTCATTCTTAAACTCCAAGGATGATTCTTCATGAATGCTTAAAATTCCTCTAGGATTGTCTCTCAAGTTTGTATTATGTATCCATTCAATGGTGATAGCACATGGATTTTTAATGCCCTCTAGCCATTGATGTTGCTCTTCTCGATCCTCCTTCTTATGCATGGGATGTCTAGAGAGATTCATAGGATTATCGGGAGGTTCAAGAGAAAAAGCATAGTAGAAATTATTAAGCTCAAGGATGGGTTGGATAGCCGAATTATGGGATTGAAATGTTTGGAAATCGGCTATTGAAACTTCCTCTCCTTGTATGGGAGATGATTCCTTCTCTATCTCTAAGATTTTTCTATGAAGACTAGTGCAAGAAGGATGTCTACGAATGAAGACATACCTTCCTTTACTAATAGATAAAGAAAGAAAGACTCTACCAAAGGTTATATGATTAAGACCAATGTGAAAATATCTAGGAAAAACATGGTCTTGTAGGGCTAGGTCTAAACAGATTCCCTAAGTGTAGCTAAAAGTGCATTATCTTTTTGATTAAAAGATAGGACCTCGGCTATAGAAAATGGTTGGTTTTGACCTATTGCAATCAACTCCGGACACAGATCATAATTAGGGGCAGGACGTGTTGACTCCCATGGTCTATGGCTGGTCTCCGAAGGTGCAAAGAATTTGATAATAGGTATGGAATTTGAGTTATCCATAAAGATAAAAATAAAAAGATAAAAGAATAAAAGTATAAAAGTATAATACAAGATAATAGCAAGACTCAAAGTTATCTCAGCAAACCGTCTTTCTCCCCTGCAACGGCGCCAGAAATGCTTGTTGATATTTGGTAACGCAATAAGGAAATGATCCGCAAGCGCACGGATATCGGTGAGCATTTCACCCGGGAGGTTTTCCAGAGTATCGTATTTATATTTTTACCACTGGGAGAAAGGGTGCATCTAACTAACCAAATCTGTTGCTACTATCCCTTTAGGCTACAAAGAATGTCTCTCGATGTGAGTGATAAATAGAGAAGACTGCAACCGTAGTCTCCTTCTAACCTTGGTAAGGATGATCTACTGTTCTAATGGGGAGGCTAACGGAATCTTGACAACACAAAGGATGTTCGACCCGCACCTATAAACCCTATCCTTCCTGCTAACGAGATGTGATCTACAAAGGTAGCTCGGAATTGTCACGTTCCTCACTACTACCACGGTCCAGCTAGTCAGGGAATATCTATGAGTACCCCAGCCTAAACACCACATTTATGCCAGCAATAATTACTCTAAACTCTACGCGAAGAGATTAAAGTAAACTCATAAACCATAAGAACAATAAAACAAGAACTTACTAGAATTTAGAAGTCGAATTACTGAAGAATCCTAGGAGCAAGCTTCGGGTTAGGAGAACTTGATCCCGCAGGTAAAAGCTTGGAGTAGACACCGACAGGCCGGGCTTCCTCCAATCTACACCTCCACTCTATCTCTCTCAATCTAGTAGAAACTAGAAGATCTATTTCTACCTTACATTGGTTGCTAAGCCTAAAAAGAAATATTAATTAGAGAAGAAGTTTTCCTTCGAGGGCACCCCTCAGTCTCTATGATAATTTCTTCATGTCTTCTCCAGGGGCCAGGGGGTCTCCATATATAGTCCTTCCCTTCTATGCGTTTTTGGGTCGATAGGCGAGGTGGTACTATGTTTTCCTTGATCCAATAGGTCGGTGGAACATCCCGAGCGAAGAGAGTCCTGATTGGCATCCAACAGGGGGCGGGCGCCCAGGTCCTCAGGGCGGGCGCCCTGGGCCTGGCCCCTTTCGGCCTCTGCTTCCTTCCCGTGGCTTCTGGAGTCTTCTAGATGGTAGAAAATTGTGCGGTGCGTTGATATCTCTATGTAATTCCGACATGTGGGCCTTTCTTCCGTATTTCCTGATAACCCCCTGCAGAAATAGACGAACACCAAAACTCGTGGAATTCTGTCAGATAAAACCCTAAGTCTAGATGTTGATTTCATTTGGATCCTTTTCTTTGTTTATTTGATAATTAAATTTGATACTTAAGAACCGTCAACAATGTCCTGAATAGCCTTAGATATAACTGCATTCACAGTGCTACGGATTTGAACATCACGAGGGAGTTGCACTAGAAATGCCTCCTTAGTATTTGGGTCTTTCAACTTCACTACACGAGTAGTGGTGTCGATAAGAACTCCATTGCCACTCATCCACTTCATCCCCAGAATTACATCTATGCCCACGCCGGGTAGAACAACCAAATCAGCAAGAAACTGACAGCCTCCTATTTCCAGAGTTGCCCCCAAAACCACTTGATTGGTGGAAATATCATTTCCCGCATCACTAATACAATAACTGCCCTTATCAAGTGTAATCTCCTTGATATTATGCTTAGACACAAATTCAGAACTCACAAAAGAATGCGATGCTCCTGAATCAAAAAGCACAAGTGCGTCATGTTGATTGACCAGAAACTTACCAGCTGTAACTACCTCACCAGCAGGGATTGCTTCTACAGTGGTGTAGTGAACACGCCCCTGACGGACGTTCCCTTGATTGACCTTCTTTGGCAGGTAAGGACAGTTGCCCTGCCAATGCCTGGTCTGATTGCAGTTCCAGCACGGACGGTTGGCAGGTGGAGTCTTGGCATAGTTGGGACCCGTGTTGCCCCTAGGAAGAGCAATAGAGTACCCCTTGTGAAAACCCGTCTTCGCCTGATTCTTCTTCACCAGAGGGCGGTACCGCTAGTTAGGCGTTGGAGCGCGGAACGGTGGCTTAGCTGCCACTGGAGCCTTGGACTGAGATGACCCTGCCCCGGCCTCAAAAGCCCTCTTGCGAGTCTTGGTCGCAGTGTACACAGTGTTATAGTTCTCTTGAGTGAGAGCATCACTGACAAACTCATTGAAAGTTGCACACTTAGTGCGGCCCATAGTCTTCAGCAACTTGGGGCCCAAACCCCGCTTGAAACTAGCAATCTTTTTCCCCTCAGTGTTCACAAATTCAGGAGCATACCTAGACAAATGATTGAAAGCATGCAAATATTCCTTCAAAGTTTTGTTACCCTAGGTTAACTGCATGAACTCAGTATGCTTCATCTCTATGACACCAGGAGGAATGAAATGCCCTTTAAAAGCGTCACGGAAAAGATTCCAGTCAAGCACAGTGTCGGCTGGAAGAGCTTCCCGATACTGATTCCACCAGATGCCTGCTGGACCCTGCAATTGATGAGCTGCATACTCTGCCTTCAAACCTTCACTCAATCGAAGCAAGCGGAACTTTTGTTCCACCGTGTTCAGCCATTCTTTAGCTTGAAGGGGTTCTTCAGCTTCTCTAAAAGGTGGGGGCTTTGTATCCATGAAGTCCTTGAAACTACTGTACTGGTTAGGAGCTGGCCCTTCATGTGCATTATGACCACCCTGATTCGCCATCCGATTGATGGTCTCAGTGAGCATCCTCTGATTGTCCACCATCATTTGCGTTAACTCAGCAGGATTGGGTGGTGGAGGAGGAGGAGGTGGATTTATGTTTGCACGCTGTTCCGCACCTCGGGTGCCATGAGACATCTGCAAAGACACAGTCAGTGAGCATGGATGATGACAAGATTTGCCGCACAAGAACTTATTTTTATGCCTGAAAGTATTCGAAAGAATAGCTTTACAGAAAAGGCACAATAATTCAATTCCACAAAACAACATCACCAATCCAACACATGACAGAGATATCCGCAATATGCACCACAACGGAAAACATCGTCATAACATAACGAACATATTAAGACTGCACATCGGGTCCATAAAGTTATTACACCATCAAAGTACATGCCATGAGTCAAGGTCAAAGTTCCGGATTACAACATGGGTACAAAAGCATCACCGCAAGCTGCCAGACTACAAAGGATCCCCACATGACACTATCCACTACTCCCTACACTCCAGGCTCGTCGTCCGAGTCAGCGTCGAAGATCGCCTCTCCATCCTCGTCGCTAACCGGCTCAAGCTCATCGTCCTCCACGTCCTCGTGCAAAGGTGGTGCAGCCGCCGCTGGTCCATCGACCTCCATACCATCATCATCGGCCACAATCACCTGAGGTCCCACCTCTGGATACACGGGTATAGGGCAAGGAATAGGGTGTAGCAAGTTGTTGAGACAGTGAATCTCCACAAGACCAGCCTCAATCTGATCCTGCAGATAGTTCTCCCGCTCAAGGGACTGAATCCGGTGCATCTCCCATGCCCGGCGCCTATTCACCGACACACGGAGTGCAGTGTCTCTCTCACGAGTGATCTACACTAAGCGCTCCTGCACTGTCTCCTTCTCTCTAGCGAACTGACTCATCTGATCCTGCTTATGATCTCTCTCTCTAATGGCCTTCACCCACTTCTGCCTACAGTACTCCGCAATGTCTTCCCAGTCATTGCGGTCCTTCTGAGCTTGCTCCAGGAGTCTAGCTTGCTTGCGAAACTTGCGAGTACACTTTTCAGCCTTCCGTTGCATCTCCTGAGCCTGGCGAATAGCCACCACCACCTGTGCATAGGTGTCCTCTCACTGACTGATCAACTTGAGCACAGCCATCATAGCACTCATAGCAGGACTAGAACTCTCAGCCCTCTCTCCCCTGCCTCAAACCAAAGCACAACCATCAGCCTATTTCCACTCCGCTGCTGCTGGGTCAGCACGGGGAATGGAGGCCGCTGGTCCTCCCGTCAGCTCATCACCACACCTCTGACAGATATCGAGCAGGATAGTCTGGGCTGCAACCTGAGCTGCCTCCCAGGGAGTCTGCCCATCTGAGCTACAAGTCCAGCCTGTCCATGCAGGCTTGTCCCCATGTGGAGGGACAACTCCCTGCACAGCAAACCACTGTATCCCTCATGTGCTCTCCAACTCCCACCAAGAATACTGAGGTGGCTCAGTATACCCGACAGTCTGTAACACTCTCCAGAGCAGGGTAGGAGTGCCAAACTCGTGCAAGAAAGTGTCACTGGGACGAGGTGAAGCGGGTGCGTCCATCTGTGGAAAGGAATAGGAATACCATGGGTAAAAGAGGATTAGTTTAAGCAACATTTATTTAATTAAAAGGGACGACATTGTAAGGGAAGGAGTAGATAGAATGTATGTATGAATGCGACATGATGCATGCACGAACCGTACGTCCTCACAAACTTAGAAAATTAATATTCTAACGGATATACGGTGGCATACATTCGTCTCTCGATACGATAACTATCGATTTACACGTGCGCTGTTAGAGTACCTGCAGAAAACTTCATTTCAGCCCAACAGTTCCCAATATAACACTCAAGAAAGCAGTAAACTAAGTGCACATTGCTTGGACATGCCCAACATGCACAAACAATGACACCACAGCTACCCGAGAAATTTAATGCTCCCCAATTAAGTTTCTTTCGTGGTTCCACGGTTTTGACATGTAACCATTCGAGAAAACCACCACGAACACTCTCCTAGACCGTCGTTTGGACGATCATGCTCTCACAGCTCACACTTACCAGAGCGTAGGTGCGACGTTGCAAAATTTAAATCTAGCGACATATGTGGCTAATTCACATATGAAGGCTACCTCCACCATTAGACCTGAGTACTGCCGGAGATGCATAAATAAAACCCCCCAAGTCAGTACTTAATAGCCACCTATAGTCCTTATGTGGGCAAGGAAGATTCGACCACTGGCATAACTTAAATATTGATTTACACCATTTTATTTAAAAACTCTTTTGTTTTTAAATACACACGCTACATTTATAATGCTGAACTTGCTCCGATGCCAGCTGTCATAGAACCGACCAAATTATAAGAGTTCAAGTGTAGAAACGATCGACAAGCAATCAAGTTTCCAAACTTGAGCCCATATAATCCTGGTAGTCAATTGAAATCACGAAGGACTTCAAACCAACTTGTGTTGACACCGTTTTTGGGCACGTGTCTAGGATGGCAAGGTAAGGTGGCAGTACGATGTTTACAAGGTAAGTTGCCGATGAGGATGGTTGCCGATGAGGGAGAAGTTGAACGTGACTAAGTCTACAGGCAGTGATATTGTGCCAATGGCTAGATAAGAAAGTCTGCCGATGACTATGGCAAAGGGTCTGCCAATGATGCGAAGAGGGAGTCCGGAAGCTGCCGGTCGTTGTGTGGAGGAGTTTCGGGTTGTCACGAAGGATGTTTTTGTTATTTCCTTACTTATTTACATCGTTTTGTATACGGATTCCGTGTAATTTGGAATTCGAATTCTAATCGTGTCTGGTTGTAGCTCTTTGAGCAGGGTATAAATATAGACCCTAGGGCCTTGTAATGAGATATCTATCAATCAATCAAACACACGTTTTTACTCATATTCCAGCATCTACTTTTCGACGACTTCGTCATACTTTTTTCCTTTTATTACGAGTTCTTAGGAATTCGTCGACTTAAGCTCGGCGTGTTCTCGAGTTCCGCGTGAGTACCTGTTAGCCGTGACATCCGGGCGTATCGCTGTTGTCAGGACTAAAGTATTCGAGTTATCACCTTTGCCGATAGCAAGGTCAAATCGGCTGGCACGCCATAACGTTTGAATCGGGTATTAGCCCTTTGTGTTTGCAGATCAGCTTTGCATCAACAACTTGCAACAAACCAAGATCGTAATAATTCAACATAAACACAGCGAATGTTACATAGTCATTCATTGCCGTCGAAGTGGCACCACATCGGAGTCATTAAGTTATTACAACCCAAGTTCGAAGTAGCGGAAGCAAAATAATTACACACACTTGTTCAAAGTTCAGTTCACAAGTTTTTGTTATTGCCAGAGTCTACACCATCCTTCCAAAAGCAACAGGTACGAGTTTGTTAGAGAACCGTGCCCAACGGTTAGTCCTCATCCCCAGCGGGATGGAGACAGGTCTTGCAGAAGCCGTCATAAAAGATGTCATCTACAACAGGTGGGAAAAAACCCTGAGTACGAGAATGTACTCAGCTAGACTTACCCGTCTAGTAAACATAAAAGACACCAAGGATCATGCAAGGCTAATATATAAAAGTAGAGCTGGTTGACTCGATATTTTGCCAAAAGCCTTTATTAAGACTAACCCAATGTAAGAGCATCATATTTATTTATCATCAGCCTACCACTAGATTAGCACCTGTACTACAACACATCACTTGATTATTACAAGCAATAATAACCATATCAAGTTCATCATATGTCCGTCCTGCTATCATCATTATCATGAACCAAGTTCATTAGTGAATGCTACGTTTGCCGCTGCTCTGTCAAGTTCTCACTGACCGGGAGAGACGGCGATTCGAATCGAATTCCTATCCAGCTGGAGGGTTATTCCTAGCACTCACCCAAGCATCCCCCGTCGTAGAGCCAACGGGTCACCTTTGGTACGACTCAGGAATCGCGGCTCCGATCAGCGCCGCACTCCCAGGGCTACCACTCTGCCAGGGAGGTCAGGAATTTTAACTCACCTGCCTTTGGGCTTACGCCAATGGTCCCCCACACACCGCACTTCCTCCGGTAGTGCGCACTTTATACTTACCAGTCTTCCGGTCTGAGTCATACTACTCGGCTTCGCGGTCGGAACGAGTTATCCGGCCAACTAAGTGTTAGGCATGCGTTCAACATGACAAGAGGACGTACAACGATCGGTCCTTAGCTGCCACAGACGGAGTTACTACAAACTTGCAAAACTCCGCCTGGCTTAAGTCAAATTAATCAGGTTCCAGCCACGATAGCACATATAGACCATCGTGATCCGACACAACCCTATATCGCGCAGGTGACAGGAAATCACCCGACTTCTACCGATTAAGCATGGCTAAGCTGCTACTCGATCCTAACTCTACAACCAAGGTAGAGTAAAGTATCTGGACAAGGATGGAGTAAAATGCAGCAAAGGTTTCATGACAACTCCTATACTTAATGCCAATAGATATAACATATTAAATAAACTTTCAAAAGTAAAGGGAGGCTTAGAATGCTCCGGGGCTTGCCTTTCACGAACGAGGCTGGCTCGTGATTTGGGCACTCAACTTCTTCTTCTAGCACCTCGGGTCTGACTTGCTGGACCTCCACCTCCGGGTTGCCCTCCTGGCCTTCGGGGTTCACTTGCAGCTCGAAAGAGGCTGCCACGTCCGATGCACCTATTGCATGCTCGGTGAATGAGAAGGTGTGCATACAAAAGAATGAATGCTTGACAACATAAGTAGCTCACTGGACACTCATTTACGGAGCCAAAAGTTATAACAAGTTCGCACAAGTTAACAAGTTAACTTAGCCCAAAACGTATCATGATAGCCTATAACAGCAAGCATCAAACAGCAGGATGAGCTTAGTAAGCAGATCATAACTATTACCACAAAGATCCAACAAACATGGGTGAGGACATTCTGGAAAGCTTATGAAATTTTCTACAAATCATCTTTAAACATCACAGCAAGATTCATACATTAAACCAGTCATTTAAACAAAGTTCCAGGTTCTGTCCCAGAAAAACATAGAGCACCTATTTCTGGAACCCAACTTGGAACAGCCATAACTTTTAAACTACTGGACAAAAGACTCCAAATTTAAACCACAGCTAGTTCAATAAGTTTACAACAATTTTGATTTAGACAAGTTGCGCAGAAAACCAAATTATCATTAAGGAAAAGTTAAATTACTCCCTTGCTGTCCAGAGCAGCCTTTAACCCTTTAATTATTTGTTGACATAACCAAAACATAAACCATGCCAACCACATGGCTTATGAGCACAAGCATATCACAAGGTTACCAAAACACCAGATGATAACCCCCAAACATTTACTTAACAAGGCATTTATTAATTAATTCTAGAAAAGAGCATAATTACAAGATACTAGTCAAAGTGCTCAGAAAAACCTACAAAAATTACAGAAGCACAAGTATAGCATCAAAGCATCACCATAGAAATTTCATAGAAATTTCAGAGCCATTTCACATACCAAATTAAAGATATACATTTAACATGTAACTAGGTGCTTATTTCATAAATTGGAAAACATGACTTATATGGTGCCAAACAACAGATTTCAGATTATTTACATATGAGGAATACCATAAACAGGTTTACTACCAAAGTAGAGCACCAGCATAAGCACCAATTATTTTATATAATTTAATCAAGGAAACAAGCCAAATTTCAATCATAAATTACATATCAAAGCTGCAGTACTCCAAAAATCATGATATATTTATCGAAGCACACTAGTATCACACAGAGACTACCATAAAATTTTCAGAGCAAACTAAGCAGTATAACAAGAGATATGAATTTATCCAAGAATAACAAGATTAAATCCTTAATAAATATTTTCCCAGAAAACATGGTTCATTTCATATTTTTATTAAAAACTAGCCATCTCAAGGAATACCACAAAATTGGTTTCACAATTTTTGGATCTCAGAAGCAGGAGATATGATTTTTGCAAGAAAACCAAAATCAGGATTTTGAATAAAAGAAAAGGAGGGAAGGGAAGTGACACTGACAGTGGACCCCGGCTGTCAGGTTGTTCTCCCTCACGGCCGAGGCGACTCTCGCCGGCGATTTCTCCGCGACGGCAAGGTCTCTGGCCAAACCAAGGGCACCAACGTGATCCCCAGACTCTAGCGACTCGATTGACCCCCTTTTCCCCACGGCGGAGCCACCGGAAGGAGCTCGCCTCGACGATGGCGGCTCGGCGGAGGTGCTCGGCATTACGCCGGAGTCCTCAGGCCGGTAGAGCGTGACCTAAGACCTTCTATAGCACCAGCGAACTACGGCGAAGCTTCCTAGGTACGCGGCTTGGCTTGAAACCTCGTGGAACACGCTGGCCACGAGAGCACCCATCTCCGGCGGAAACACGGCGGCGCTGCGCATCGTGTCCGGCGACGGAGAGTTCGGTAGAGCGTCCACCAAGTGGTGCAAACGCAAGCTAGGAACCTAAGCAACCTCTAGGACCTAACCAGAGACGACGAGAGGCTTCACAGGGCTCGGCATTGAGTTCGCCGGAAAAGATGGTCACGGCGACCCGATTTGGGGAAGAAGGAAATGGCGGCTCACCGGTGGGTTTCGCGGCGAGTTAGAGGGTGGGAAGTGAAGATCGGCTCACGGCGGAGCTGTGGGTGGAGTTTGGTGGACTGAAACGCAGCGAGGAGCGCGCACGAGCTCGCCGGAGTGAGCTCGCGACGGTGAGCTCGCTGCGGGCACTCTTCTAGCGAGAGAGGCGAGGCAGAGAGGAAGTGGACGCGTCCACTCCGCTCGGGGCGACGCCGTGGACATCATGCACGCGCTGGGAGCTGACAACCGGGGCCAGGAACGACGTACGGACGACAAATGTCGCCGTTGCTCTGCCGCCGGTCAGCCACGTCGGTGAGCTCCTTCCCGATTCAGACAAAACGATGGCCGACTGACAGAGCTACTTTGACAACGATTTACTCCCAAACCAGAGTGAATTAGAACATGATGTAGTTGACAAAGTTGGAGTACTAGCCGAGATCTACAACTTTGTCAACTGGAGCAAAAGCCAGATCAGCCTGGATCGAGAGGTAGAGCAAACTGTTTGTGTTCCCAGACTTTGAAAATTTTGTAAGTGTTGGAAACAGCCCCAAAACTGCCTTGTGGGTCACTTTTGAGCTATTTGTGATCATTTTCATGAGATGGCCATAAAACAACTTTTGTTACTTATAAATTTTTCTACAACTTTGCTGTAGGAAGTTTGGACATGCAAATATTTTATGAAACACTTTTTAAAAGCCTAAGCAAAAGAGGTTTTTAGGGCCTATTTACATAAGTATGACTTAAGTGATTATTTTGGAGAAGTGATCAACATGAACATTGTTCCCAAGGTTAAGTTAAGCATAAATAAACTAATTACCAAGGCATAGAACACAAACACAAGCATGGTTCACTAAAAAAAATAAGCACAGGAAGCCTAATTAAGCAATTTAGATCACATTTTGCATAAAATGACATGGCTCAAGATAGATGATGATCATGATATGCTTTTAGTAGATGATGATGCTCATGCTATGCACATGATTAATGCAACCATAACACTGGGGTGTTACACCCCGTCATCCCGATCTCCATCGGCATGATGGACTTCCCAGAAGCACTCTGCAACTTTGGCTCTAGTGTCAATATTATGCCCAGGGTACTCTATGAATAATTCTTTACATATCCTTTATTAGAATCAACCATGTGTTTGCAGTTTGCAGATTAGACGTTAAGTTTCCCAAAGGGAATATTGAAGAACCTTTGCGTCCGAGTTGGTACCTTGTATGCCCCAATAGACTTCGTGGTGATAGAGACCGGTAATGATGAGAGGGCACCCGTCATCTTAGGGAGGCCATTCCTGAACACCTCGGGAGCTGTCATCTACGCTAGTGCTGCCAAGATCAGTTTCTACATCAAAGGGAGGAAGGAGACATTTTCTTTCAAGAACAAGACTGCACAAATCCGACAGCAATCCAGACATGAACCAAGGAAGAGGACCAATAGGAGGAACAGGAACAAGCAAGTGTGGACCGAGTCAGCTAAGATGGTCACTGCAGTTCAAGAAGGTCAAGATCATCAACTTAAGTCATGTTTCTACCAAAGAAGGACGACCCAGCTTCTGTTCAGAACCATGCCCTTAAAACCAACATACATTCAGCTCTAGATGGCAGATCAAACATTCTGAAAAGTTTAAGGTATAGTAACTGATGTCCCTGTCAAAATAGACGATCATTTTGTCCATACAGACTTTCAGGTTATTGACATGGCAGAAGATGAGTACGATCCACCCATCATCCTTGGGAGACCATTCCTCAGCACCGTTAAAGCAATCATCTACATTGGAACTGGAGAAGTTCACATGCACTTCCCCACAGAGAAGGTACGCCGCTATTTTACTGACCCTAACTATATAGTTGAAGACTCTAAGCAGGTCAGGACAAGAAGAAGACGACACAACCGCAACCAGAGGAGGCAAATCATCAAGGACGGATGGGCAGACTACGAAGGAGAAGTGGTACGGTCTGAAGACATACAGCTTGAACAAAACTAAAACTATCCTGAGGAGATCGTAGCACCGAGTCAGGTGTGGAGAGAGAAGATAACTATACATGAAGAAGAGGCGTCGCCGGAAGCACCGACTACGCCACCCAACGAATCCCAGGACAACTGAGAAAACGGAGAGTCCCGTTCGGAGGACTTAAAAACACCGAACGCCTTGCTAAGAGGTAAACATGGTAGCTATCCTTTTCCTTTCAAATTATTTAAAATGGTTTATTTAGTTAATCATGTTCATACTATCCTAAAAAGAAAATAAAAATGTTAAAAAATAGTAAGCCCCATGTGAGTATACAAATGGTATAAAACCCATAAGTACATTCATTGTGGTGGCATAAAAATAAAGTAAATATTATTCTGCTCTATAAAAATGAAAATAAGAGTGTGATCCTACCAAAGAAAGTAACACTTATCGAGGAGGCTCAACATGATAAAGGCTAGATATTTATGCTAACACTTAATCAGTTCCACAAAGCTTTGTTGTCTATTTGAGCCCCACAAAATTAAAGGATCAAGAAGACTAGCAGACGGAGGACATCCTAATCGCTATCAGGGTGCTGCCAACATTCAAATACACCTCCACCACCTGCTAGCTACATCAGAAGAAATTACGTCAAAATTCAGCTTGGGGGAGAGCACCCCCATTTATCCCGCTAAGTATTTCTATCTATATACTTATACTATATTAAAATAAAAATATACATAACCATGAAAAACCAAATAAAGATTTTGTGCTTATATAAAAATATATGTCTTTTGCTTAGTGTGTTTAACAAATAAATAAAGTGGCTATGCTAATCTGAATCTTAATAATAAAACTCTAGCATGGATATGATGAATAGTTGCTCTGCCTAATTTTTAAAAACTTGAGTTCTCTCTCAAGTTTAGACATAGTTGTTATAATTTAAAGCTTGCTCTAAACCTGAACTTGTGGGAAGAGAACTTGATCTAAAGTCTAAGTTATTAATGGATATGATACGGGAAGGTTGAGCTAATGTTTATCTATTCCTAGAGATGCTAGAATTCTGGAGAATTTTATCTTTGAAAATCTTTAAAATATCACATGATGAGTTTCTGTATGATGAGAGTTTAAATTCCTACCACAGCTATATATACATGCTTGCTAGACTTTGAGCCACACATTTATTTTTTACTGCTTATGAGCATTGAGTGTGGTCAAGCTGTGTAGACGCTTAGGAGCTTGTCATGTGGTTAAAATCAAGATTCACTTGCACGTTCACTCACACATACTGCTTCTACTCCGGAAGTACGCATCCACATATATCCACCCAAAAATATTCTACTCCTAACCCGGGAGAGAATAGCCAAAAACATTTCTGTTTTTTCACTATGAAATAAATGCTCAAGTTATCTTGGTTACTACCACTTGCTATATTATTTCAGGAGATGAGTGCTCTACAAAAAGATATACGAGGAAATAAAAAGGGGCAAGTGCCCAGAACCTCGAAAGAAAAGAAAAAGTGAGATGAGAGGTAAAAATTCACAAGTGTCCGGCAGTAGAATTAGGGGTACAAGATACCCAGCTGAGAGGAGAGAAAAAGAAAATATAGAGCATCTCATTCTCCTCACAAAGTTTCAAAAGAGCAAGAAAGGTATGTATCCCCTCAAAAGCAAAAGTAGAATTAAACTTTCACCATTGTTATCACCATCATCACCATTCATTCGTCACACATGCACATCTTGATTTGACTTATTGACTTGTTTCTTTGGATCCATGGTTTGACTATGCAATAAATGTCTTATGAGTATGTATACTTTATCTCCCACCTATGAGCTCCAGATATCAAAGCCTTATTAGAGTAGGGTGAGAGAAAAGGCAATGTCACTATGCCTTATACCACAAATACCACATACTTTGAGAGAAGGAATATACCATCACTGCCTTGGTAAGGATCTAGAAATACCGCAAAGGAGAGATCTGAGAGAATCATACAAGGAATCTCTGCGTTTTATTTGAAAATCTGTAAAAACTCCAGAGCTATAGCTGATCAAGAATAAGAGACATGGCACTTGACTAGACTGTTCTATCTTTTAACTACTCAAGACAGAAGTAACGGTTATAAGTCCCATGGTGAAAGGTAAAATAAGTAAGTTTTATGTTTTGACAATTTACTCTAACCCAGAGATGAGACCCTATTTGAAAGCATCTGTACCATCAATTTTTAAAAGGCATTACATCAACTTCTGATCCATCACTGAGATTATCCTTGCTCAGGGACGAGCAAGAGGTAAGCTTGGGGGAGTTTGTTGACGGTCCTTAAGTATCAAATTTAATTATCAAATAAACATAGAAAATGATCCAAATGCAATCGACACCGAGACTTAGGGTTTTATCTGACAGAATTCCATGAGTTTTGGTGTTCGTCTATTTCTGCAGGGTGTTATCAGGAATTATGGAAGAAAGGCCCACACGTCAGGTTTACATAGAGATATTAACGTGCCGCGCAATTATCCTACATCTAGAAGTGTCCAGAAGCCACGGGAACGAATGGGAGACCGGACGGGCTTGGGGGCAGGGCGCCCGCCCTCCCCCCTTGGCCACCCGCCCTAGTCTCAGAGCCAATCAGAGCCAACTTCGCGGATCATGCTCCACCGACCTAAAGGATCAAGGAAAACCGTGCGATTAATGTCGGGTTGATCCAACGGCCCATATTCACTTGGAAGGACTATATAAGCAGACCCCCTGGCCCTTGGAGGAGAGGACCTCTAACCCCTAATTCATTATTCATCTTGGGAGAAAAAGCCTCTGATCAAGCCCTAGAGCCACCACATCAATTAGATCTCTAGTTTAGCATAGCTACATAGGATTAGAACTAGAAGGAGTCAATCTTCGATTGGTTTCCGGATCTATCAAGAGGATTCTTGATAATTCTCTATTGTCCTTCAATTGTTCATCTTTGTTCTTCAATATTGTTAATATGACATTGTTCTACTTCAATATATTGATTATGACTTTGCTCTACTTGTTTATATTCGCAATTATAATGTTCTTAGTTTATCATAGTTATATGCTTGGCTGAGTTAGATTGGAATTATATACATGTTTAGGATCGTATAGCGTTTATCCATGTGTACAGTGGGTAAATGATAAGTATTGTGTAGGCATGGTGCCTATACCGTATTTATCTGCGATTGTACCCTATATGCCAGATCGCGGGTAGTTCGTGGTAGTGACAGCTCCATTGATTCTTATATAGTCCCCCTCTCGTGTATAGGGCTGACAGAGCAACATTATTACAGGGGAGTGCTTGCTATGTTTCTCATTTACCTTGATAATATCACTATGCATGGGCGTAGTATTGTCTCACAATGATTGCCAAGTATAATTGCACTAACTATGATATGCTAGACCGTATAGTTGAGAATAACTTAGGAAATATTCTTGTAGTTCGTCCTAATTCCATGCTAATGACTTGCTAGAATATCTATTGAGGTGCTTATCATATTTATATGTAGCTAAGTTATGCTGATCAGATTAATTATCTCTGTCACCATTTATACTTTATCTATCTTTTATGTGACACTTATCCCTATATGAAAGAGATAGATAAATGCTCTCAATTATACATGCAATGATAGATAATCAATCCTATATTCTATTCCATAATCAACATTGATGTTTAGCAATCCCTTTCCAGTGGTAAAAATATAAATAACGATACATGGAATACTTCCCGATTAAAATGCTACATCGGTATTAATCTGTGCGCTTGCAGATCTCATTTATTATTTATTTAGAAGAGCAATTGCATATTTGAATACCGCGTCTCTCATGTCATGCTGGGGATGACAACTTGGCTTAAGTGGCATGAGGGATAGGTTTGGCATTTTTGGCGCCATTATCAGAATTATAAAACTAAGTCTACTTTTGGTAGTGACGTTAAGAATGCCCAACAGGTACCGGAACGATGATCGGCATTTTGATGGGCCGACTAGAGGAAGGGCCTCAATTCATAATCGGCTGGGGGGCAGACTCAGTGTGCATGACAGACTTGATGAACGTGTCGGGTATTTTCCCAGAAACCAAGAGGAGCTTCAGGAGATGGCGGATGCACGAGTTCCTGATGAGTTCATATTTTGTAGAGATGCTAATACTTATCGGGTGGAATCAAGAGAAAATCATCGCCAATCGGTAAGACAACCACGACTTCCTCCGTGGTGTCCAGAAGGGTTGACAAGGACACAAAAGAGGAGGTTGCAGCGAGAACGGGAAGAAGAACTGAGCAAAGGAGAGAATTCTGCTAAGCCTGGAGATCGGCAGGAGTCAGATTCTAAAGGAAAGAGTCCATCGGCAGACGTTAATATGGTATTTATGTTGCCGATGGAATTCCTCGCACCCTTCAGTGATGATGAGGAGGTAGATTTTTCCGATCAGGTGGCTCAGTTGGCTCTAGATCTGATGACGGCTATTTTTGAAAAGCCCTCCGATAATGAAAGACAGCATCTTAAAGCTCTGTTTGTCAAAGGTAGGGTTGATGGACAGCCGATGACCAAGATACTTGTTGATGGTGGGGCTGCTATCAATATTATGCCGTACGCGGTCTATCGGAAGCTTGGGAAAGGAGATCAAGATTTGACCAAGACCAATATGATGCTAAAAGATTTTGAGGGAAATGTGTCTCCAGTCAAGGAAGCTATATGCGTTGAGTTGACCATCGGCAGCAAAACCATGCTGTCAACTTTCTTTGTCATCAGTGGAAAAGATGCTTATAATTTGCTGTTGGGTGGAGATTGGATTCATGACAATTGTTGCATCCCATCTACAATGTACCAATGCTTGTTTCAGTGGGTAGGTGACAAGATTGAGATTGTCGCAGGAGATTCTTCATATGTCATCGCATCGACAGAGGCAGATACTTATGAGAGGACTAGATGCATTTCAGGGAAGATTTGGGAAAAGGATTTTCTCAAAGTTGCCGATTATGAAATTCCACCGATCCAAGCAGTTGGTTCTGACGAAGAGTTTTAATGGATAGGTTCGCCGATGATGGAAAATTAGGCCAGGGGTTTACATCGGCCGATGATTTAGTAGAAGTAGATATAGGTAATGGTGATAGGCCAAGGCCTACTTTATTAGTGCTAAGTTAGATTCTGAGTGTAAGCAGCAGTTAACTGATTTGTTAAAGGAATATAAAGATTGCTTTGCTTGGGATTATACTGAGATGCCTGGTTTAGACCGATCTATTGTTGAACATCGGTTACCTATCAAATCTGGATTTCGGCCGCATCAGCAGCCAGCTCGCTGATGCAATCCTAATATTCTTCCTGATATTAAGGCCAAAATAACTAAACTTATTGAAGCTAAGTTTATTCGGCAATGTCGGTATGCCGAATGGATTTCTAATGTTGTTCCAGTTTACAAGAAGAATGGGAAGCTTCGTGTCTGCATTGATTTCAGGAATCTTAACAAGGCTACACCGATGGATGGTTATTCAATGTCAGTCGCCGATTTGCTAGTTGATGCTGTAGCCAGACATCATATTATTAGCTTCATGGATGACAATGCAGGATATAATCAAATATTCATGGCCGAAGAAGATATTTCAAAGACTAACCAGCATCTTAATGACGGTGCTAACTGTTGATATTTGGTAACGCAATAAGGAAATGATCCGCAAGCGCACGGATATCGGTGAGCATTTCACCCGGGAGGTTTTCCAGAGTATCGTATTTATATTTTTACCACTGGGAGAAAGGGTGCATCTGACTAACCAAATCTATTGCTACTATCCACTTAGGCACAAAGAATGTCTTTCGATGTGAGTGATAAATAAAGAAGACTGCAACCATAGTCTCCTTCTAACCTTGGTAAGGATGATCTACTGTTCTAATGGGGAGGCTAACGGAATCTATACAACACAAAGGATGTTCAACCCACACCTATAAACCCTATCCTTCCTGCTAACGAGATGTGATCTACAAAGGTAGCTCAGAATTGTCACGTTCCTCACTACTACCACGGTCCAGCTAGTCAGGGAATATCTATGAGTACCCCAGCCTAAACACCACGTTTACGCCAGCAATGATTACTCTAAACTCTACGCGAAGAGATTAAAGTAAACTCATAAACCATAAGAACAATAAAACAAGAACTTACTAGAATTTAGAAGTCAAATTACTGAAGAATCCTAGGAGCAAGCTTCGGGTTAGGAGAACTTGATCCCGCAGGTACAAGCTTGGAGTAGACACCGACAGGCCGGGCTTCCTCTAATCTACACCTCCACTCTATCTCTCTCAATCTAGTAGAAACTAGAAGATCTATTTCTACCTTACATTGGTTGCTAAGCCTAAAAAGAAATATTAATTAGAGAAGAGGTTTTCCTTCGAGGGCACCCCTCAGTCTCTATGATAATTTCTTCATGTCTTCTCCAGGGGCCAGGGGGGTCTCCTTATATAGTCCTCCCCTTCTATGCGTTTTTGGGTCGATAGGCGAGGTGGTACTATGTTTTCCTTGATCCAATAGGTCGGTGGAACATCCTGAGCGAAGAGAGTCCTGATTGGCATCCAACAGGGGGCGGGCGCCCAGGTCCTCAGGGTGGGCGCCCTGGGCCTGGCCCCTTTCGGCCTCCGCTTCCTTCCCGTGGCTTCTGGAGTCTTCTAGATGGTAGAAAATTGCACGGTGCGTTGATATCTCTATGTAATCCCGACATGTGGGCCTTTCTTCCATATTTCCTGATAACCCCCTGCAGAAATAGACAAACACCAAAACTCGTGGAATTCTGTCAGATAAAACCCTAAGTCTGGGTGTTGGTTGCATTTGGATCCTTTTCTTTATTTATTTGATAATTAAATTTGATATTTAAGGACCGTCAACAAACTCCCCCAAGCTTACCTCTTGCTCATCCCTGAGCAAGGATAGACTCAGCTATGGATCAGAAGTTGTTCCAATATCTTAAAAATTTGACGGTACACATGCTTTTAAATAAGATCTCATCTCTGAGTTAGAGTAAACTGTCAAGAACTAAAACTTACTTACTTTACCTTTCACCATGGGACTTGTAACCGTCACTTCTGTCTTGAGTAGTTAAAAGATAGAACAGTCTAGCCAAGTGCCATGTCTCTTATTCTTGATCAGCTATAGCTCTAGGGTTTTTGCAGATTTTCAAATAAAATCAGAGATTCCTTGTATGATTCTCTCATATCTCTCTTTTGTGGTATTTCTGGATCCTTACCAAGGCATGAATTGTATATGCCTTCTCTCAAGATATGTGGTATTTGTGGTATAAGGCATAGTGACATTGCCTTCTCTCTCACCCTACTCTAATAAGGCTTGATATCTGGAGCTCATAGGTGGGAGACAGCTAATACATACTTACAAGACATTTATTGCATAGTCAAACCATGGATCCAGAGAAACAAATCAATAAGCCAAATCCGATGTGCATGTGTGGCGAATGAATGGTATATGGTGATGATGGGGGTGCTTTCCCCCAAGCTGAATTTTGACGTAATTTCTTTTGATGTAGCTAGCAGGTGGCAGAGGTGTATTTAAAAGTCATCAGCATTCTAACAGCGATTAGAATGTCCTCCGTCTGCTAGTCTTCTTGATTCTTAAATTCTGTGGAGCTCAAATAGACAACAAAGCTTGTGGAACTAATTAAGTGTTAGCATAAATATCTAGCCTTCATCATGTTGAGCTTCCTTAATAAATGTTATTTATTTAGCAGGATCATACACTTATTATTATATATATATTTATATTTTTATTGTAAGATGAAAACTTATTTATTTTATTTTTTATGCCACCACAGTGAATGTACTTACGGGTTTTATGCCATGAGCATACTCACATGGGGTTTACTTTTTTTTAACATTTTTATTTTCTTTTCAAGATAGCATGAACCTGATTAACTAAGCAAATTATAATTGAATAATTGAAAGGAAAGGGTAACTACCAAGTTTACCTCTTGGCAAGGCGTTCGGTATTTTTATGTCCTCCGAACGGGACTCCCTGTTTTCTCAGTCGTCCTGGGATTCGCTAGGTGGCGTAGTCGGTGATTCCGGCGGCGCCTCTCGTGTATAACTATCTTCTCCCTCCACACCCGACTCGGTGCTACGGTCTCCTCAGGACAGTTCTGTTCAAGCTGTATGTCTTCAGTCCTTATCACTTCTCCTTCGTAGTCTACCCATCTGTTCTTGATGATTTGCCTCCTCTGGTTGCGGTTGCGTCGTCTTCTTGTCCTGACCTGCTTAGAGTCTTCAACTATATAGTTATGGTCAGTAAAACAGTTGCGTACCTTCTCAGAGGGGAAGTACATGTGGACTTCTCCGGTTCCAATGTAGATGATTGCTTTGATAGTGTTGAGGAACGGTCTTCCAAGGATGGTGGGTGGATCATATTCGTCTTCTCCCATGTCAATGACCTGAAAATCATCTGGAGCTGAATATATTGGTTGTAGGGGCATGGTTCCATGCAGGAGCTGATAAGTGACTGCGGCCATTATGTTGTCGTCAGATCCGGTGTCATAAAGTGCCTTCTGAAAAGAGTATCCATTGATTGTGCACTCGATGCTTGGAACACCAGGGTCGTCCTTCTAGATCAAGAAAGGTGACTTGAGTCGACGATGTTGACCTCTTCCGACAAGGATCCAATGTTTTAAGTCTTCTGGACAAGACTTTCCACCATCTTCATCCTTTAGGTGCATCATTTGATTAGGTGTGGACCTTGACGTCTGCACCTTTTGATACGGTGTCACCCATGTTCTTCTTTGCCCAGCAGTTCGAAGTATGGTGTTGGCAATATCCTGCTCAGTGTGTTTGTGCTCATAGATCCAGGTCCTTCACTTGGTGGAGTCTGGGAGTTGTAAAACTCCTCCATGTTTTGCTTGAAGTGTACCTGTTCATAGAGACAAGGCAGAGATCAAGTGCATGGGCTCTGTTGGTGGAGAACACCAATAGAACCAAAAGTGTATTTGTTCTTCCCTAACCTTAAGCATAGTGAGCAAGACAAAGTTGATGGATAATAAGATCATGAGTGTAGTATTTGAAACATATGTTAGATCAGATGGCTCAACCTAATGGAAAGATAATCTATCTATATTTATGTTTTATTTATATCTTCCAAATATTGAATGTGCAACATATTAGCTTATATGTTTAGGAGCGTGGGATCACGAAGGTAGTACTAAGAACAAAGATTAAAGGACTAAACATGTTGAATTGATTGAGTTGGTTAATCTGGAGTTATAAATCATACATGTTTGTCTCTTTATTTATGTGAATGCTAGAACCAAGGAGAAGCTTATAAAAGCGATAGTCAAGTACCTTAAGGTGTTACCTTACTTGAAGAGTGACGGTACAGTATCACCTTGTGGAAGCTTTCCTTTCTTAGCGGTTGTGCATCGTGTTTGTGGCACCCTCCATGAATCATCTCTTATGAGCCACGTCTTTCTTGTGCAAATTGTTAAACTTCATGTGTCACTTTCTTCATCTCCAATGTGAGTTTATCTCATGACTTCCCAGGTTGATATTGAAAGTTTTCCTGCAGGGGTTAGTCCAACAAAATATCCCATATCTACTATAGCATACTATCGGCTTAAAAATCAACCTAGACACCATGTCTAATTTGATTTAGAAGGGCATTTTAACCTAAGCACCATGCTTAATTTAAAATCCCTTGGAAGTAAGATCATCATTCCTAAACTAAGCACCATGCTTAATTAAGAGATAAATGAAACTATTCCAAACCTAGACATATACTAAAGCAAATAAAGGTAGCATGAGAGCATTTATAGAGATCTACTTAAGTGGAGATGAAGTAGTGTAATTAGTATTTAACAAATTGAGCATGTCTCAAAGGTAAGGACAACCAACGTGGCAACATGGCAAAAGATGTTTTTGTGTAAAGTATTCCCCCAAGCTTGAATTTTACAAAATTCAAGTTTGGATGAATTTAACTCAATGTTGTGTGATGGTTGGTTGGACATACCCTGTGCTTGTCATTCATCCGATCTTCTTGCTCCAATCCTGGAAAGGTTAGTGACAAGAATACCCGAAGGAATATTTCTACAATTATCTTTATATGCTCAATACACAAGGTAATGTTGCAAATAATTAGAAGTTCATGTTATGATCTGATAGGTGCTTGTTTTAGGACACTAAGCTTGTCCTTGGGAAACCATCAAGTTATGTTGGTGAAGTGGTTTCCCCTCCAACACCTACCTATATCAAGATCAACTCAACGAGATCTGCAATATTTATTATAGACATATGCATCGACAACCGCCCTTTTAAAGTTTTTATAAATGAAGAGGAAGAGGGGGTTGGAGATCTCAAATGTGGTAAGGATGGAGAGACAAATTGATTGGAGAGATGTTTTATATGAGCAAGGACTGGGTGAGGTATTTATGAAATAACTTCCATGCTCACTGTTGTTTCTCTCATTCTTAAACTCCAAGGATGATTCTTCATGAATGCTTAAAATTCCTCTAGGATTGTCTCTCAAGTTTGTTTTATCTATCCATTCAATGGTGATAGCACATGGATTTTTAATGCCCTCTAGCCATTGATGTTGCTCTTCTCGATCCTCCTTCTTATGCATGGGATGTCTAGAGAGATTCATAGGATTATCGGGAGGTTCAAGAGAAAAAGCATAGTAGAAATTATTAAGCTCAAGGATGGGTTGGATAGCCGAATTATGGGATTGAAATGTTTGGAAATCGGCTATTGAAACTTCCTCTCCTTGTATGGGAGATGATTCCTTCTCTACCTCTAAGATTTTTCTATGAAGACTAGTGCAAGAAGGATGTCTACGAATGAAGACATACCTTCCTTTACAAATAGATAAAGAAAGAAAGACTCTACCAAAGGTTATATGATTAAGACCAATGTGAAAATATCTAGGAAAAACATGGTCTTGTAGGGCTAGGTCTAAACCAGAATTTATAGAAAAATTAACAGAGTCCCTAGGTGTAGCTAAAAGTGCATTATCTTTTTGATTAAAAGATAGGACCTCGGCTATAGAAAACGGTTGGTTTTGACCTATTTGCAATCAACTCCGGACACAGATCATAATTAGGGGCAGGACGTGTTGACTCCCATGGTCTATGGCTGGTCTCCGAAGGTGCAAAGAATTTGATAATAGGTATGGAATTTGAGTTATCCATAAAGATAAAAATAAAAAGATAAAAGAATAAAAGTATAAAAGTATAATACAAGATAATAGCAAGACTCAAAGTTATCTCAGCAAACCGTCTTTCTCCCCGGCAACGGCGCCAGAAATGCTTGTTGATATTTGGTAACGCAATAAGGAAATGATCCGCAAGCGCACGGATATCGGTGAGCATTTCACCCGGGAGGTTTTCCAGAGTATCATATTTATATTTTTACCACTGGGAGAAAGAGTGCATCTGACTAACCAAATCTATTGCTACTATCCCTTTAGGCTACAAAGAATGTCTCTCGATGTGAGTGATAAATAGAGAAGACTGCAACCGTAGTCTCCTTCTAACCTTGGTAAGGATGATCTACTGTTCTAATGGGGAGGCTAACGGAATCTTGACAACACAAAGGATGTTCGACCCGCACCTATAAACCCTATCCTTCCTGCTAACGAGATGTGATCTACAAAGGTAGCTCGGAATTGTCACGTTCCTCACTACTACCACGGTCCAGCTAGTCAGGGAATATCTATGAGTACCCCAGCCTAAACACCACATTTATGCCAGCAATGATTACTCTAAACTCTACGCGAAGAGATTAAAGTAAACTCATAAACCATAAGAACAATAAAACAAGAACTTACTAGAATTTAGAAGTCGAATTACTGAAGAATCCTAGGAGCAAGCTTCGGGTTAGGAGAACTTGATCCCGCAGGTACAAGCTTGGAGTAGACACCGACAGGCCGGGCTTCCTCCAATCTACACCTCCACTCTATCTCTCTCAATCTAGTAGAGACTAGAAGATCTATTTCTACGTTACATTGGTTGCTAAGCCCAAAAAGAAATATTAATTAGAGAAGAAGTTTTCCTTCGAGGGCACCCCTCAGTCTCTATGATAATTTCTTCATGTCTTCTCCAGGGGCCAGGGGGTCTCCATTTATAGTCCTCCCCTTCTATGCGTTTTTGGGTCGATAGGCGAGGTGGTACTATGTTTTCCTTGATCCAATAGGTCGTTGGAACATCCCGAGTGAAGAGAGTCCTGATTGGCATCCAACAGGGGGCGGGCGCCCAGGTCCTCAGGGCGGGCGCCCTGGGCCTGGCCCCTTTCGGCCTCTGCTTCCTTCCCGTGGCTTCTGGAGTCTTCTAGATGGTAGAAAATTGCGCGGTGCGTTGATATCTCTATGTAATTCCGACATGTGGGCCTTTCTTCCGTATTTCCTGATAACCCCCTGCAGAAATAGACGAACACCAAAACTCGTGGAATTCTGTCATATAAAACCCTAAGTCTAGATGTTGATTTCATTTGGATCCTTTTCTTTGTTTATTTGATAATTAAATTCGATACTTAAGAACCGTCAACAATGTCCTGAATAGCCTTAGATATAACTGCATTCACAGTGCTACGGATTTGAACATCACGAGGGAGTTGCACTAGAAATGCCTCCTTAGTATTTGGGTCTTTCAACATCACTACACGAGTAGTGGTGTCGATAAGAACTCCATTGCCACTCATCCACTTCATCCCCAGAATTACATCTATGCCCACGCCGGGTAGAACAACCAAATCAGCAAGAAACTGACAGCCTCCTATTTCCAGAGTTGCCCCCAAAACCACTTGATTGGTGGAAATATCATTTCCCGCAGCATTAATACAATAACTGCCCTTATCAAGTGTAATTGCCTTGATATTATCCTTAGACACAAATTCAGAACTCACAAAAGAATGCGATGCTCCTGAATCAAAAAGCACAAGTGCGTCATGTTGATTGACCAGAAACTTACCAGCCGTAACTACCTCACCAGCAGGGATTGCTTCTACAGTGGTGTAGTGAACACGCCCCTGACGGATGTTCCCTTGATTGACCTTCTTTGGCAGGTAAGGACAGTTGCTCTGCCAATGCCCGGTCTGATTGCAGTTCCAGCACGGACGGTTGGCAGGTGGAGTCTTGGCATAGTTGGGACCCGTGTTGCCCCTAGGAAGAGCAATAGAGTACCCCTTGCGAAAACCCGTCTTCGCCTGATTCTTCTTCACCAGAGGGCGGTACCGCTAGTTAGGCGTTGGAGCGCGGAACGGTGGCTTAGCTGCCACTGGAGCCTTGGACTGAGATGACCCTGCCCTGGCCTCAAAAGCCCTCTTGCGAGTCTTGGTCGCAGTGTACACAGTGTTATAGTTCTCTTGAGTGAGAGCATCACTGACAAACTCATTGAAAGTTGCACACTTAGTGCGGCCCATAGTCTTCAGCAACTTGGGGCCCAAACCCCGCTTGAAACTAGCAATCTTTTTCGCCTCAGTGTTCACAAATTCAGGAGCATACCTAGACAAATGATTGAAAGCATGCAAATATTCCTTCAAAGTTTTGTTACCCTGGGTTAACTGCATGAACTCAGTATGCTTCATCTCTATGACACCAGGAGGAATGAAATGCCCTTTAAAAGCGTCACGGAAAAGATTCCAGTCAAGCACAGTGTCGGCTGGAAGAGCTTCCCGATACTGATTCCACCAGATGCCTGCTGGACCCTGCAATTGATGAGCTGAATACTCTGCCTTCAAACCTTCACTCAGTCGAAGCAAGCGGAACTTTTGTTCCACCGTGTTCAGCCATTCTTTAGCTTGAAGGGGTTCTTCAGCTTCTCTAAAAGGTGGGGGCTTTGTATCCATGAAGTCCTTGAAACTACTGTACTGGTTAGGAGCTGGCCCTTCATGTGCATTACGACCACCCTGATTCGCCATCCGATTGATGGTCTCAGTGAGCATCCTCTGATTGTCCACCATCATTTGCGTTAACTCAGCGGGATTGGGTGGTGGAGGAGGAGGAGGTGGATTTATGTTTGCACGCTGTTCCGCACCTCGGGTGCCATGAGACATCTGCAAAGACACAGTCAGTGAGCATGGATGATGACAAGATTTGCCGCAGAAGAACTTATTTTTATGCCTGAAAGTATTCGAAAGAATAGCTTTACAGAAAAGGCACAATAATTCAATTCCACAAAACAACATCACCAATCCAACACATGACAGAGATATCCGCAATATGCACCACAACGGAAAACATCGTCATAACATAATGAACATATTAAGACTGCACATCGGGTCCATAAAGTTATTACACCATCAAAGTACATGCCATGAGTCAAGGTCAAAGTTCCGGATTACAACATGGGTACAAAAGCATCACCGCAAGCTGCCAGACTACAAAGGATCCCCACATGACACTATCCACTACTCCCTACACTCCAGGCTCGTCGTCCGAGTCAGCGTCGAAGATCGCCTCTCCATCCTCGTCGCTAACCGGCTCAAGCTCATTGTCCTCCACGTCCTCGTGCAAAGGTGGTGCAGCCGCCGCTGGTCCATCGACCTCCATACCATCATCATCGGCCACAATCACCTGAGGTCCCACCTCTGGATACACGGGTATAGGGCGAGGAATAGGGTGTAGCAAGTTGTTGAGACAATGAATCTCCACAAGACCAGCCTCAATCTGATCCTGCAGATAGTTCTCCCGCTCAAGGGACTGAATCCGGTGCATCTCCCATGCCCGGCGCCTATTCACCGACACACGGAGTGCAGTGTCTCTCTCACGAGTGATCTGCACTAAGAGCTCCTGCACTGTCTCCTTCTCTCTAGCGAACTGACTCATCTGTTCCTGCTTATGATCTCTCTCTCTAATGGCCTTCACCCACTGCTGCCTACAGTACTCCGCAATGTCTTCCCAGTCATTGCGGTCCTTCTGAGCTTGCTCCAGGAGTCTAGCTTGCTTGCGAAACTTGCGAGTACACTTTTCAGCCTTCCGTTGCATCTCCTGAGCCTGGCGAATAGCCACCACCACCTGTGCATAGGTGTCCTCTCGCTGACTGATCAGCTTGAGCACAGCCATCATAGCACTCATAGCAGGACTAGAACTCTCAGCCCTCTCTCCCCTGCCTCAAACCAAAGCACAACCATCAGTCTATTTCCACTCCGCTGCTGCTGGGTCAGCACGGGGAATGGAGGCCGCTGGTCCTCCCGTCAGCTCATCACCACACCTCTGATAGATATCGAGCAGGATAGTCTGGGCTGCAACCTGAGCTGCCTCCCAGGGAGTCTGCCCATCTGAGCTACAAGTCCAGCCTATCCATGCAGGCTTGTCCCCATGTGGAGGGACAACTCCCTGCACAGCAAACCACTGTATCCCTCCTGTGCTCTCCAACTCCCACCAAGAATGCTGAGGTGGCTCAGTATACCCGACAGTCTGTAACACTCTCCAGAGCAGGGTAGGAGTGCCAAACTCGTGCAAGAAAGTGTCACTGGGACGAGGTGAAGCGGGTGCGTCCATCTGTGGAAAGGAATAGGAATACCATGGGTAAAAGAGGATTAGTTTAAGCAACATTTATTTAATTAAAAGGGATGACATTGTAAGGGAAGGAGTAGATAGAATGTATGTATGAATGCGACATGATGCATGCACGAACCGTACGTCCTCACAAACTTAGAAAATTAATATTCTAACGGATATACGGTGGCATACATTCGTCTCTCGATACGATAACTATCGATTTACACGTGCGCTGTTAGAGTACCTGCAGAAAACTTCATTTCAGCCCAACAGTTCCCAATATAACACTCAAGAAAGCAGTAAACTAAGTGCACATTGCTTGGACATGCCCAACATGCACAAACAATGACACCACAGCTACCCGAGAAATTAAATGCTCCCCAATTAAGTTTCTTTCGTGGTTCCACGGTTTTGACATGTAACCATTCCAGAAAACCACCACGAACACTCTCCTAGACCGTCGTTTGGACGATCATGCTCTCACAGCTCACACTTACCAGAGCGTAGGTGCGACGTTGCATAATTTAAATCTAGCGACATATGTGGCTAATTCACATATGAAGGCTACCTCCACCATTAGACCTGAGTACTGCCGGAGATGCATAAATAAAACCCCCCAAGTCAGTACTTAATAGCCACCTATAGTCCTTATGTGGGCAAGGAAGATTCGACCACTGGCATAACTTAAATACTGATTTACACCATTTTATTTAAAAACTCTTTTGTTTTTAAATACACAAACGCTACATTTATAATGCTGAACTTGCTCCGATGCCAGCTGTCATAGAACCGACCAAATTATAAGAGTTCAAGTGTAGAAACGATCGACAAGCAATCAAGTTTCCAAACTTCAGCCCATATAATCCCGGTAGTCAATTGAAATCACGAAGGACTTCAAACCAACTTGCAACAAACCAAGATCGTAATAATTCAACATAAACACAGCGAATGTTACATAGTCATTCATTGCCGTCGAAGTGGCACCACATCGGAGTCACTAAGTTATTACAACCCAAGTTCGAAGTAGCGGAAGCAAAATAATTACACACACTTGTTCAAAGTTCAGTTCACAAGTTTTTGTTATTGCCAGAGTCTACACCATCCTTCCAAAAGCAACAGGTACGAGTTTGTTAGAGAACCGTGCCCAACGGTTAGTCCTCATCCCCAGCGGGATGGAGACAGGTCTTGCAGAAGCCGTCATAAAAGATGTCATCTGCAACAGGTGGGAAAAAACCCTGAGTACGAGAATGTACTCAGCTAGACTTACCCGTCTAGTAAACATAAAAGACACCAAGGATCATGCAAGGCTAATATATAAAAGTAGAGCTGGTTGACTCGACATTTTGCCAAAAGCCTTTATTAAGACTAACCCAATGTAAGAGCATCATATTTATTTATCATCAGCCTACCACTAGATTAGCACCTGTACTACAACACATCACTTGATTATTACAAGCAATAATAACCATATCAAGTTCATCATATGTCCGTCCTGCTATCATCATTATCATGAACCAAGTTCATTAGTGAATGCTACGTTTGCCGCTGCTCTGTCAAGTTCTCACTGACCGGGAGAGACGGCGATTCGAATCGAATTCCTATCCAGCTGGAGGGTTATTCCTAGCACTCACCCAAGCATCCCCCGTCGTAGAGCCAACGGGTCACCTTTGGTACGACTCAGGAATCGCGGCTCCGATCAGCGCCGCAATCCCAGGGCTACCACTCTGCCAGGGAGGTCAGGAATTTTAACTCACCTGCCTTTGGGCTTACGCCAATGGTCCCCCGCACACCGCACTTCCTCCGGTAGTGCGCACTTTATACTTACCGGTCTTCCGGCCTGAGTCATACTACTCGGCTTCGCGGTCGGAACGAGTTATCCGGCCAACTAAGTGTTAGGCATGCGTTCAACATGACAAGAGGACGTACAACGATCGGTCCTTAGCTGCCACAGACGGAGTTACTACAAACTTGCAAAACTCCGCCTGGCTTAAGTCAAATTAATCAGGTTCCAGCCACGATAGCACATATAGACCATCGTGATCCGACACAACCCTATATCGCGCAGGTGACAGGAAATCACCCGACTTCTACCGATTAAGCATGGCTAAGCTGCTACTCGATCCTAACTCTACAACCAAGGTAGGGTAAAGTATCTGGACAAGGATGGAGTAAAATGCAACAAAGGTTTCATGACAACTCCTATACTTAATGCACCAATAGATATAACATATTAAATAAACTTTCAAAAGTAAAGGGAGGCTTAGAATGCTTCGGGGCTTGCCTTTCACGAACGAGGCTGGCTCATGATTTGGGCACTCAACTTCTTCTTCTAGCTCCTCAGGTCTGACTTGCTGGACCTCCACCTCCGGGTTGCCCTCCTGGCCTTCGGGGTTCACTTGCAGCTCGAAAGAGGCTGCCACGTCCGATGCACCTATTGCATGCTCGGTGAATGAGAAGGTGTGCATACAAAAGAATGAATGCTTGACAACATAAGTAGCTCACTGGACACTCATTTACGGAGCCAAAAGTTATAACAAGTTCGCACAAGTTAACAAGTTAACTTAGCCCAAAACGTATCATGATAGCCTATAACAGCAAGCATCAAACAGCAGGATGAGCTTAGTAAACAGATCATAACTATTACCACAAAGATCCAACAAACATGGGTGAGGACATTCTGGAAAGCTTATGAAATTTTCTACAAATCATCTTTAAACATCACATCAAGATTCATACAATAAACCAGTCATTTAAATAAAGTTCCAGGTTCTGTCCCAGAAAAACATAGAGCACCTATTTCTGGAACCCAACTTGGAACAGCCATAACTTTTAAACTACTGGACAAAAGACTCCAAATTTAAACCACAGCTAGTTCAATAAGTTTACAACAATTTTGATTTAGACAAGTTGCCGAGAAAGCCAAATTATCATTAAGGAAAAGTTAAATTACTCCCTTGCTATCCAGAGCAGCCTTTAACCCTTTAATTATTTGTTGACATAACCAAAACATAAACCATGCCAACCACATGGCTTATGAGCACAAGCATATCACAAGGTTACCAAAACACCAGATGATAACCCCCAAACATTTACTTAACAAGGCATTTATTAATTAATTCTAGAAAAGAGCATAATTACAAGATACTAGTCAAAGTGCTCAGAAAAACCTACAAAAATTACAGAAGCACAAGTATAGCATCAAAGCATCACCATAGAAATTTCAGAGCCATTTCACATACCAAATTAAAGATATACATTTAACATGTAACTAGGTGCTTATTTCATAAATTGGAAAACATGACTTATATGGTGCCAAACAACAGATTTCAGAATATTTACATATGAGTAATACCATAAACAGGTTTACTACCAAAGTGGAGCAACAGCATAAGCACCAATTATTTTATATAATTTAATCAAGGAAACAAGCCAAATTTCAATCATAAATTACATATCAAAGCTGCAGTACTCCAAAAATCATGATATATTTATCGAAGCACACTAGTATCACACAGAGACTACCATAAAATTTTCAGAGCAAACTAAGCAGTATAACAAGAGATATGAATTTATCCAAGAATAACAAGATTAAATCCTTAATAAATATTTTCCCAGAAAACATGGTTCATTTCATATTTTTATTAAAAACTAGCCATCTCAAGGAATACCACAAAATTGGTTTCACAATTTTTGGATCTCAGAAGCAGGAGATATGATTTTTGCAAGAAAACCAAAATCAGGATTTTGAATAAAAGAAAAGGAGGGAAGGGAAGTGACACTGACAGTGGACCCCGGCTGTCAGGTTGTTCTCCCTCACGGCCGAGGCGACTCTCGCCGGCGATTTCTCCGCGACGGCAAGGTCTCTGGCCAAACCAAGGGCACCAACGTGATCCCCAGACTCTAGCGACTCGATTGACCCCCTTTTCCCCACGGCGGAGCCACCGGAAGGAGCTCGCCGTCGACGATGGCGGCTCGGCGGAGGTGCTCGGCATTACGCCGGAGTCCTCAGGCCGGTAGAGCGTGACCTAAGACCTTCTATAGCACCAGCGAACTACGGCGAAGCTTCCTAGGTACGCGGCTTGGCTTGAAACCTCGTGGAACACGCTGGCCACGAGAGCACCCATCTCCGGCGGAAACACGGCGGCGCTGCGCATCGTGTCCGGCGACGGAGAGTTCGGTAGAGCGTCCACCAAGTGGTGCAAACGCAAGCTAGGAACCTAAGCAACCTCTAGGACCTAACCAGAGACGACGAGAGGCTTCACAGGGCTCGGCATTGAGTTCGCCGGAAAAGATGGTCACGGCGACCCGATTTGGGGGAAGAAGGAAATGACGGCTCACCGGTGGGTTTCGCGGCGAGTTAGAGGGTGGGAAGTGAAGAGCGGCTCACGGCGGAGCTGTGGGTGGAGTTTGGTGGACTGAAACGCAGCGAGGAGCGCGCACGAGCTCGCCGGAGTGAGCTCGCGACGGTGAGCTCGCTGCGGGCTCTCTTCTGGCGAGAGAGGCGAGGCAGAGAGGAAGTGGACGCGTCCACTCCGCTCGGGGCGACGCCGTGGACATCATGCACGCGCTGGGAGCTGACAAGCGGGGCCAGGAATGATGTACGGACGACAAATGTCGCCGTTGCTCTGCCGCCAGTCAGCCACGTCGTGAGCTCCTTCCCGATTCAGACAAAACGATGGCCGACTGACAGAGCTACTTTGACAACGATTTACTCCCAAACCAGAGCGAATTAGAACATGATGTAGTTGACAAAGTTGGAGTACTAGCCGAGATCGACAACTTTGTCAACTGGAGCAAAAGCCAGATCAGCCTGGATCGAGAGGTATGAAGTTTTCAAAATCGATCGAGCAAACTGTTTGTGTTCCCAGACTTAGAAAATTTTGTAAGTGTTGGAAACAGCCCCAAAACTTCCTTGTGGGTCACTTTTGAGCTATTTGTGATCATTTTCATGAGATGGCCATAAAACAACTTTTGTTCCTTATAAAATTTGCTACAACTTTGCTGTAGGAAGTTTTGACATGCAAACATTTTATGAAACACTTTTTAAAAGCCTAAGCAAAAGAGGTTTTTAGGGCCTATTTACATAAGTATGACTTAAGTGATTATTTTGGAGAAGTGATCAACATGAACATTGTTCCCAAGGTTAAGTTAAGCATAAATAAACTAATTACCAAGGCATAGAACACAAACACAAGCATGGTTCACTAAAAAAAATAAGCACAGGAAGCCTAATTAAGCAATTTAGATCACATTTTGCATAAAATGACATGGCTCAAGATAGATGATGATCATGATATGCTTTTAGTAGATGATGATGCTCATGCTATGCACATGATTAATGCAACCATAACACTGGGGTGTTACACCCCGTCATCCCAATCTCCATCGGCATGATGGACTTCCCAGAAGCACTCTGCAACTTTGGCTCTAGTGTCAATATTATGCCCAGGGTACTCTATGAATAATTCTTTACATATCCTTTATTAGAATCAACCATGTGTTTGCAGTTTGCAGATTAGACGTTAAGTTTCCCAAAGGGAATATTGAAGAACCTTTGCGTCCGAGTTGGTACCTTGTATGCCCCAATAGACTTCGTGGTGATAGAGACCGGTAATGATGAGAGGGCACCCATCATCTTAGGGAGGCCATTCCTGAACACCTCGGGAGCTGTCATCTACGCTAGTGCTGCCAAGATCAGTTTCTACATCAAAGGGAGGAAGGAGACATTTTCTTTCAAGAACAAGACTGCACAAATCCGACAGCAATCCAGACATGAACCAAGGAAGAGGACCAATAGGAGGAACAGGAACAAGCAAGTGTGGACCGAGTCAGCTAAGATGGTCACTGCAGTTCAAGAAGGTCAAGATCATCAACTTAAGTCACCGTTTCTACCAAAGAAGGACGACCCAGCTTCTGTTCAGAACCATGCCCTTAAAACCAACATACATTCAGCTCTAGATGGCAGATCAAACATTCTGAAAGGTTTAAGGTATAGTAACTGATGTCCCTGTCAAAATAGACGATCATTTTGTCCATACAGACTTTCAGGTTATTGACATGGGAGAAGATGAGTACGATCCACCCATCATCCTTGGGAGACCATTCCTCAGCACCGTTAAAGCAATCATCTACATTGGAACTGGAGAAGTTCACATGCACTTCCCCACAGAGAAGGTACGCCGCTATTTTACTGACCCTAACTATATAGTTGAAGACTCTAAGCAGGTCAGGACAAGAAGAAGACGACACAACCGCAACCAGAGGAGGCAAATCATCAAGGACGGATGGGCAGACTACGAAGGAGAAGTGGTACGGTCTGAAGACATACAACTTGAACAAAACTAAAACTATCCTGAGGAGACCGTAGCACCGAGTCAGGTGTGGAGAGAGAAGATAACTATACATGAAGAAGAGGCGTCGCCGGAAGCACCGACTACGCCACCCAACGAATCCCAGGACAACTGAGAAAACGGAGAGTCCCGTTCGGAGGACTTAAAAACACCGAACGCCTTGCCAAGAGGTAAACATGGTAGCTATCATTTTCCTTTCAAATTATTTAAAATGGTTTATTTAGTTAATCATGTTCATACTATCCTAAAAAGAAAATAAAAATGTTAAAAAATAGTAAGCCCCATGTGAGTATACAAATGGTATAAAACCCATAAGTACATTCATTGTGGTGGCATAAAAATAAAATAAATATTATTCTGCTCTATAAAAATGAAAATAAGAGTGTGATCCTACCAAAGAAAGTAACACTTATCGAGGAGGCTCAACATGATAAAGGCTAGATATTTATGCTAACACTTAATCAGTTCCACAAAGCTTTGTTGTCTATTTGAGCCCCACAAAATTAATGGATCAAGAAGACTAGCAGACGGAGGACATCCTAATCGCTATCAGGGTGCTGCCAACATTCAAATACACCTCCACCACCTGCTAGCTACATCAGAAGAAATTACGTCAAAATTCAGCTTGGGGGAGAGCACCCCCATTTATCCCGCTAAGTATTTCTATCTATATACTTATACTATATTAAAATAAAAATATACATAACCATGAAAAACCAAATAAAGATTTTGTGCTTATATAAAAATATATGTCTTTTGCTTAGTGTGTTTAACAAATAAATAAAGTGGCTATGCTAATCTGATTCTTAATAATAAAACTCTAGCATGGATATGATGAATAGTTGCTCTGCCTAATTTTTAAAAACTTGAGTTCTCTCTCAAGTTTAGACATAGTTGTTATAATTTAAAGCTTGCTCTAAACCTGAACTTGTGGGAAGAGAACTTGATCTAAAGTCTAAGTTATTAACGGATATGATACGGGAAGGTTGAGCTAATGTTTATCTATTCCTAGAGATGCTAGAATTCTGGAGAATTTTATCTTTGAAAATCTTTAAAATATCACATGATGAGTTTCTGTATGATGAGAGTTTAAATTCCTACCACAGCTATATATACATGCTTGCTAGACTTTGAGCCACACATTTATTTTTTACTGCTTATGAGCATTGAGTGTGGTCAAGCTGTGTAGACGCTTAGGAGCTTGTCATGTGGTTAAAATCAAGATTCACTTGCACGTTCACTCACACATACTGCTTCTACTCCGGAAGTACGCATCCACATATATCCACCCAAAAATATTCTACTCCTAACTCGGGAGAGAATAGCCAAAAACATTTCTGTTTTTTCACTATGAAATAAATGCTCAAGTTATCTTGGTTACTACCACTTGCTATATTATTTCAGGAGATGAGTGCTCTACAAAAAGATATACGAGGAAATAAAAAGGGGCAAGTGCCCGGAACCTCGAAAGAAAAGAAAAAGTGAGATGAGAGGTAAAAATTGACAAGTGTCCGGCAGTAGAATTAGGGGTACAAGATACCCAGCTGAGAGGAGAGAAAAAGAAAATAAGAGCATCTCAATCTCCTCACAAAGTTTCAAAAGAGCAAGAAAGGTATGTATCCCCTCAAAAGCAAAAGTAGAATTAAACTTTCACCATTGTTATCACCATCATCACCATTCATTCGTCACACATGCACATCTTGATTTGACTTATTGACTTGTTTCTTTGGATCCATGGTTTGACTATGCAATAAATGTCTTGTAAGTATGTATACTTTATCTCCCACCTATGAGCTCCAGATATCAAAGCCTTATTAGAGTAGGGTGAGAGAAAAGGCAATGTCACTATGCCTTATACCACAAATACCACATACTTTGAGAGAAGGCATATACCATCACTGCCTTGGTAAGGATCTAGAAATACCGCAAAGGAGAGATCTGAGAGAATCATACAAGGAATCTCTGCGTTTTATTTGAAAATCTGTAAAAACTCCAGAGCTATAGCTGATCAAGAATAAGAGACATGGCACTTGACTAGACTGTTCTATCTTTTAACTACTCAAGACAGAAGTAACGGTTATAAGTCCCATGGTGAAAGGTAAAATAAGTAAGTTTTATGTTTTGACAATTTACTCTAACCCAGAGATGAGACCCTATTTGAAAGCATCTGTACCGTCAATTTTTAAAAGGCATTACATGAACTTCTGATCCATCACTGAGATTATCCTTGCTCAGGGACGAGCAAGAGGTAAGCTTGGGGGAGTTTGTTGACGGTCCTTAAGTATCAAATTTAATTATCAAATAAACATAGAAAATGATCCAAATGCAATCGACACCGAGACTTAGGGTTTTATCTGACAGAATTCCATGAGTTTTGGTGTTTGTCTATTTCTGCAGGGTGTTATCAGGAATTATGGAAGAAAGGCCCACACGTCAGGTTTACATAGAGATATTAACGTGCCGCGCAATTATCCTACATCTAGAAGTGTCCAGAAGCCACGGGAACGAACGGGAGACCGGACGGGCTTGGGGGCAGGGCGCCTGCCCTCCCCCCTTGGCCACCCGCCCTAGTCTCAGAGCCAATCAGAGCCAACTTCGCGGATCATGCTCCACCGACCTAAAGGATCAAGGAAAACCGTGCGATTAATGTCGGGTTGATCCAACGGCCCATATTCACTTGGAAGGACTATATAAGCAGACCCCCTGGCCCTTGGAGGAGAGGACCTCTAACCCCTAATTCATTATTCATCTTGGGAGAAAAAGCCTCTGATCAAGCCCTAGAGCCACCACATCAATTAGATCTCTAGTTTAGCATAGCTACATAGGATTAGAACTAGAAGGAGTCAATCTTCGATTGGTTTCCGGATCTATCAAGAGGATTCTTGATAATTCTCTATTGTCCTTCAATTGTTCATCTTTGTTCTTCAATATTATTAATATGACATTGTTCTACTTCAATATATTGATTATGACTTTGCTCTACTTGTTTATATTCGCAATTATAATGTTCTTAGTTTATCATAGTTATATGCTTGGCTGAGTTAGATTGGAATTATATACATGTTTAGGATCGTATAGCGTTTATCCATGTGTACAGTGGGTAAATGATAAGTATTGTGTAGGCATGGTGCCTATACCGTATTTATCTGCGATTGTACCCTATATGCCAGATCGCGGGTAGTTCGTGGTAGTGACAGCTCCATTGATTCTTATATAGTCCCCCTCTCGTGTATAGGGCTGACAGAGCAACATTATTACAGGGGAGTGCTTGCTATGTTTCTCATTTACCTTGATAATATCACTATGCATGGGCGTAGTATTGTCTCGCAATGATTGCCAAGTATAATTGCACTAACTATGATATGCTAGACCGTATAGTTGAGAATAACTTAGGAAATATTCTTGTAGTTCATCCTAATTCCATGCTAATGACTTGCTAGAATATCTATTGAGGTGGTTATCATATTTATATGTAGCTAAGTTATGCTGATCAGATTAATTATCTTTGTCACCATTTATACTTTATCTATCTTTTATGTGACACTTATCCCTATATGAAAGAGATAGATAAATGCTCTCAATTATACATGCAATGATAGATAATCAATCCTATATTCTATTCCATAATCAACATTGATGTTTAGCAATCCCTTTCCAGTGGTAAAAATATAAATAACGATACATGGAATACTTCCCGATTAAAATGCTACATCGGTATTAATCTGTGCGCTTGCAGATCTCATTTATTATTTATTTAGAAGAGCAATTGCATATTTGAATACCGCGTCTCTCATGTCATGCTGGGGATGACAACTTGGCTTAAGTGGCATGAGGGATAGGTTTGGCATTTTTGGTGCCATTATCAGAATTATAAAACTAAGTCTACTTTTGGTAGTGACGTTAAGAATGCCCAACAGGTACCGGAACGATGATCGGCATTTTGATGGGCCGACTAGAGGAAGGGCCTCAATTCATAATCGGCTGGGGGGCAGACTCAGTGTGCATGATAGACTTGGTGAACGTGTCGGGTATTTTCCCAGAAACCAAGAGGAGCTTCAGGAGATGGCGGATGCACGAGTTCCTGATGAGTTCATATTTTGTAGAGATGCTAATACTTATCGGGTGGAATCAAGAGAAAATCATCGCCAATCGGTAAGACAACCACAACTTCCTCCGTGGTGTCCAGAAGGGTTGACAAGGACACAAAAGAGGAGGTTGCAGCGAGAACGGGAAGAAGAACTGAGCAAAGGAGAGAATTCTGCTAAGTCTGGAGATCGGCAGGAGTCAGATTCTAAAGGAAAGAGTCCATTGGCAGACGTTAATATGGTATTTATGTTGCCGATGGAATTCCTCGCACCCTTCAGTGATGATGAGGAGGTAGATTTTTCCGATCAGGTGGCTCAGTTGGCTCTAGATCTGATGACGGCTATTTTTGAAAAGCCCGCCGATAATGAAAGACAGCATCTTAAAGCTCTGTTTGTCAAAGGTAGGGTTGATGGACAGCCGATGACCAAGATACTTGTTGATGGTGGGGCTGCTATCAATATTATGCCGTACGCGGTCTATCGGAAGCTTGGGAAAGGAGATCAAGATTTGACCAAGACCAATATGATGCTAAAAGATTTTGAGGGAAATGTGTCTCCAGTCAAGGGAGCTATATGCGTTGAGTTGACCATCGGCAGCAAAACCATGCTGTCAACTTTCTTTGTCATCAGTGGAAAAGATGCTTATAATTTGCTGTTGGGTGGAGATTGGATTCATGACAATTGTTGCATCCCATCTACAATGTACCAATGCTTGGTTCAGTGGGTAGGTGACAAGATTGAGATTGTCGCAGGAGATTCTTCATATGTCATCGCATCGACAGAGGCAGATACTTATGAGAGGACTAGATGCATTTCAGGGAAGATTTGGGAAAAGGATTTTCTCAAAGTTGCCGATTATGAAATTCCACCGATCCAAGCAGTTGGTTCTGACGAAGAGTTTTAATGGATAGGTTCACCGATGATGGAAAATTAGGCCAGGGGTTTACATCGGCCGATGATTTAGTAGAAGTAGATATAGGTAATGGTGATAGGCCAAGGCCTACTTTATTAGTGCTAAGTTAGATTCTGAGTGTAAGCAGCGGTTAACTGATTTGTTAAAGGAATATAAAGATTGCTTCGCTTGGGATTATACTGAGATGCCTGGTTTAGACCGATCTATTGTTGAACATCGGTTACCTATCAAATCTGGATTTCGGCCGCATCAGCAGCCAGCTCGCTGATGCATTCCTAATATTCTTCCTGAAATTAAGGCCAAAATAACTAAACTTATTGAAGCTAAGTTTATTCGGCAATGTCGGTATGCCGAATGGATTTCTAATGTTGTTCCAGTTTACAAGAAGAATGGGAAGCTTCGTGTCTGCATTGATTTTAGGAATCTTAACAAGGCTACACCGATGGATGGTTATTCAATGTCAGTCGCCGATTTGCTAGTTGATGCTGCAGCCAGACATCATATTATTAGCTTCATGGATGGCAATGCAGGATATAATCAAATATTCATGGCCGAAGAAGATATTTCAAAGACTAACCAGCATCTTGATGACGGTGCTAACTGTTGATATTTGGTAACACAATAAGGAAATGATCCGCAAGCGCACGGATATCGTTGAGCATTTCACCCGGGAGGTTTTCCAGAGTATCGTATTTATATTTTTACCACTGGGAGAAAGGGTGCATCTGACTAACCAAATCTATTGCTACTATCCCTTTAGGCACAAAGAATGTCTTTCGATGTGAGTGATAAATAGAGAAGACTGCAACCATAGTCTCCTTCTAACCTTGGTAAGGATGATCTACTGTTCTAATGGGGAGGCTAACGGAATCTATACAACACAAAGGATGTTCGATCCGCACCTATAAACCCTATCCTTCCTGCTAACGAGATGTGATCTACAAAGGTAGCTCAGAATTGTCACGTTCCTCACTACTACCACGGTCCAGCTAGTCAGGGAATATCTATGAGTACCCCAGCCTAAACACCACGTTTACGCCAGCAATGATTACTCTAGACTCTACGCGAAGAGATTAAAGTAAACTCATAAACCATAAGAACAATAAAACAAGAACTTACTAGAATTTAGAAGTCAAATTACTGAAGAATCCTAGGAGCAAGCTTCGGGTTAGGAGAACTTGATCCCGCAGGTACAAGCTTGGAGTAGACACCGACAGGCCGGGCTTCCTCCAATCTACACCTCCACACTATCTCTCTCAATCTAGTAGAAACTAGAAGATCAATTTCTACCTTACATTGGTTGCTAAGCCTAAAAAGAAATATTAATTAGAGAAGAGGTTTTCCTTCGAGGGCACCCCTCAGTCTCTATGATAATTTCTTCATGTCTTCTCCAGGGGCCAGGGGGGTCTCCTTATATAGTCCTCCCCTTCTATGCGTTTTTGGGTCGATAGGCGAGGTGGTACTATGTTTTCCTTGATCCAATAGGTCGGTGGAACATCCTGAGCGAAGAGAGTCCTGATTGGCATTCAACAGGGGGCGGGCGCCCAGGTCCTCAGGGCGGGCGCCCAGGTCCTCAGGGCGGGCGCCCTGGGCCTGGCCCCTTTCGGCCTCCGCTTCCTTCCCGTGGCTTCTGGAGTCTTCTAGATGGTAGAAAATTGCACGGTGCGTTGATATCTCTATGTAATCCCGACATGTGGGCCTTTCTTCCATATTTCCTGATAACCCCCTGCAGAAATAGACAAACACCAAAACTCGTGGAATTCTGTCAGATAAAACCCTAAGTCTGGGTGTTGGTTGCATTTGGATCCTTTTCTTTATTTATTTGATAATTAAATTTGATACTTAAGGACCGTCAACAAACTCCCCCAAGCTTACCTCTTGCTCGTCCCTGAGCAAGGATAGACTCAGCTATGGATCAGAAGTTGTTGCAATATCTTAAAAATTTGACGGTACACATGCTTTTAAATAAGATCTCATCTCTGAGTTAGAGTAAACTGTCAAGAACTAAAACTTACTTACTTTACCTTTCACCATGGGACTTGTAACCGTCACTTCTGTCTTGAGTAGTTAAAAGATAGAACAGTCTAGCCAAGTGCCATGTCTCTTATTCTTGATCAGCTATAGCTCTGGGGTTTTTGCAGATTTTCATATAAAATCAGAGATTCCTTGTATGATTCTCTCATATCTCTCTTTTGTGGTATTTCTGGATCCTTACCAAGGCATTAATGGTATATGCCTTCTCTCAAGATATGTGGTATTTGTGGTATAAGGCATAGTGACATTGCCTTCTCTCTCACCCTACTCTAATAAGGCTTGATATCTGGAGCTCATAGGTGGGAGACAGCTAATACATACCTACAAGACATTTAATGCATAGTCAAACCATGGATCCAGAGAAACAAATCAATAAGCCAAATCCGATGTGCATGTGTGGCGAATGAATGGTGTATGGTGATGATGGTAATAACAATGGTGAAAGTCTAATTCTACTTTTGCTCTTTTGAGGGGATACATACCTTCCTTGATTTTTTTGAAACTTTATGAGGAGAATGAGATGCTCTTCTTTTTCTTTCATCTCAGGGTGGTATCTTGTACCCCTAATTCTATTGTCGGACACTTGTCCATTTTTACCTTTCGTCTCACTTTTTCTTTCTTTCGAGGTTCCGAGCACTTGCCCCTTTTTATTTCCTCATTTATATATTTTTTTCTTCTCTTTTCTTTCTTTTTTTTCAGAGCACTCATCTCTTGAGATAATATAGCAAGTGGTAGTAACCAAAATATTTGGAGCATTTATTTCACAGGGAATAACAAGGATAGGAAAATGTTTTTGACTATTCTCTCCCGGATTAGGAGTAGAATATTTTTGGGTGATTCTGGAGATGGAAATGGATGGATATATGTGGATGGTACTTCCGGAGTAGAAGTAGCATATATGAGTGAACGTGCAAGTGAATCTTGATTTAACCACATGACAAGCTTCTAAGGGTCTACACAGCTTGACCACACTCAATGCTCATAAGCAGTAAATAGTAAATGTGTGGCTCAAAGTCTAGCAAGCATGTATATATGGCTGTGGTAGGAATTTAAACTCTCATCATACAGGAACTCATCATGCAATATTTTAAAGGTTTTTCAAGATAAAATTTTCCAAAATTCTAGCATCTCTAGGAACAGATAAACAGCAGCTCAACCTTCCCATATCATATCCGTTAACAACTTGGATTTCAGATCAAGTTTTCATCCCACAATTTAGATCTAGAGCAAGCTTTAAATTATAACAGTTATGTCTAAACTTGAGAGGGAACTTCAAAATTGCAAATTAGGCAGAGCAACTATTCATCATATCCATGCTAGAGTTTTATTATTAAGATTCAGATTAGCATAGCCACTTTATTTATTTATTAAACATACTAAGCAAAAGATATATATAAGCACAAAATATTTATTTGGTTTTTCATAGTTTATGTATTTTAATATTCTAACATAATATAAGTATAAAGATAGGTAGAAATACTTAGCGAGATAAATGGGGGTGCTCTCCCCCAAGCTGAATTTTGACGTAATTTCTCTTGATGTAGCTAGCAGGTGGCAGAGGTGTATTTGAAAGTCAGCAGCATTCTGACAGCGATTAGAATGTCCTCCGTCTGCTAGTCTTCTTGATTCTTAAATTCTGTGGAGCTCAAATAGACAACAAAGCTTGTGGAACTAATTAAGTGTTAGCATAAATATCTAGCCTTCATCATGTTGAGCTTCCTTAATAAATGTTATTTATTTAGCAGGATCATACACTTATTATTATATATATATATATATTTTATATATTTTCATTGTAAGATGAAAACTTATTTATTTTATTTTTATGCCACCACAGTGAATGTACTTATGGGTTTTATGCCATGAGCATACTCACATGGGGCTTACTATTTTTTTAACATTTTTATTTTCTTTTCAAGATAGCATGAACCTGATTAACTAAGCAAATTATAATTGAATAATTGAAAGGAAAGGGTAACTACCAAGTTTACCTCTTGGCAAGGCGTTCGGTATTTTTATGTCCTCCGAACGGGACTCCCTGTTTTCTCAGTCGTCCTGGGATTCGCTAGGTGGCGTAGTCGGTGATTCCGGCGGCGCCTCTCGTGTATAACTATCTTCTCCCTCCACACCTGACTCGGTGCTACGGTCTCCTCAGAACAGTTCTGTTCAAGCTGTATGTCTTCAGTCCTTATCACTTCTCCTTCGTAGTCTACCCATCTGTTCTTGATGATTTGCCTCCTCTAGTTGCGGTTGCGTCGTCTTCTTATCCTGACCTGCTTAGAGTCTTCAACTATATAGTTATGGTCAGTAAAATAGTTGCGTACCTTCTCAGAGGGGAAGTACATGTGGACTTCTCCGGTTCCAATGTAGATGATTGCTTTGATAGTGTTGAGGAACGGTCTTCCAAGGATGGTGGGTGGATCATATTCGTCTTCTCCCATGTCAATGACCTGAAAATCATCTAGAGCTGAATATATTGGTTGTAGGGGCATGGTTCCATGCAGGAGCTGATAAGTGACTGCGGCCATTATGTTGTCGTCAGATCCGGTGTCGTAAAGTGTCTTCTGAAAAGAGTATCCATTGATTGTGCACTCGATGCTTGGAACACCAGGGTCGTCCTTCTAGACCAAGAAAGGTGACTTGAGTCGACGATGTTGACCTCTTCCGACAAGGATCCAATGTTTTAAGTCTTCTGGACAAGACTTTCCACCATCTTCATCCTTTAGGTGCATCATTTGATTAGGTGTGGACCTTGACGTCTGGACCTCTTGATAGGTGTCACCCATGTTCTTCTTTCCAGCAGTTCGAAGTATGGTGTTGGCAATATCCTGCTCAGTGTGTTTGTGCTCATAGATCTAGGTCCTTCACTTGGTGGAGTCTGGGAGTTGTAAAACTCCTCCATGTTTTGCTTGAAGTGTACCTGTTCATAGAGACAAGGCAGAGATCAAGTGCATGGGCTCTGTTGGTGGAGAACACCAACAGAACCAAAAGTGTATTTGTTCTTCTCTAACCTTAAGCATAGTGAGCAAGACAAAGTTGATGGATAATAAGATCATGAGTGTAGTATTTGAAACATTTGTCAGATCAGATGGCTCAGCCTAATGGAAAGATAATTTATCTATATTTATGTTTTATTTATATCTTCCAAATATTGAATGTGCAACATATTAGCTTATATGTTTAGGAGCGTGGGATCACGAAGGTAGTACTAAGAACAAAGATTACAGGACTAAACATGTTGAATTGATTGAGTTGGTTAATCTGGAGTTATAAATCATACATGTTTGTCTCTTTATTTATGTGAATGCTAGAACTAAGGAGAAGCTTATAAAAGCGATAGTCAAGTACCTTAAGGTGTTACCTTACTTGAAGAGTGACGGTACAGTATCACCTTGTGGAAGCTTTCCTTTCTTAGCGGTTGTGCATCGTGTTTGTGGCACCCTCCATGAATCATCTCTTATGAGCCACGTCTTTCTTGTGCAAATTGTTAAACTTCATGTGTCACTTTCTTCATCTCCAATGCGAGTTTCTCTCAGGAGTTCCCAGGTTGATATTGAAAGTTTTCCTATAGGGGTTAGTCCAACAAAATATCCCATATCTACTATAGCATACTATCGGCTTAAAAATCAACCTAGACACCATGTCTAATTTGATTTAGAAGGGCATTTTAACCTAAGCACCATGCTTAATTTAAAATCCCTTGGAACTAAGATCATCATTCCTAAACTAAGCACCATGCTTAATTAAGAGATAAATGAAACTATTCCAAACCTAGACATATACTAAAGCAAATAAAGGTAGCATGAGAGCATTTATAGAGATCTACTTAAGTGGAGATGAAGTAGTGCAATTAGTATTTAACAAATTGAGCATGTCTCAAAGGTAAGGACAACCAACGTGGCAACATGGCAAAAGATGTTTTTGTGTAAAGTATTCCCCCAAGCTTGAATTTTACAAAATTCATGTTTGGATGAATTTAATTCAATGTTGTGTGATGGTTGGTTGGACATACCCTGTGCTTGTCATTCATCCGATCTTCTTGCTCCAATCCTGGAAAGGTTAGTGACAAGAATACCCGAAGGAATATTTCTACAATTATCTTTATATGCTCAATACACAAGGTAATGTTGGAAATAATTAGAAGTTCATGTTATGATCTGATAGGTGCTTGTTTTAGGACACTAAGCTTGTCCTTGGGAAACCATCAAGTTATGTTGGTGAAGTGGTTTCCCCTCCAACACCTACCTATATCAAGATCAACTCAACGAGATCTGCAATATTTATTATAGACATATGCATCGACAACCGCCCTTTTAAAGTTTTTATAAATGAAGAGGAAGAGGGGGTTGGAGATCTCAAATGTGGTAAGGATGGAGAGACAAATTGATTGGAGAGATGTTTTATATGAGCAAGGACTGGGTGAGGTATTTATGAAATAACTTCCATGCTCACTGTTGTTTCTCTCATTCTTAAACTCCAAGGATGGTTCTTCATGAATGCTTAAAATTCCTCTAGGATTGTCTCTCAAGTTTGTTTTATCTATCCATTCAATGGTGATAGCACATGGATTTTTAATGCCCTCTAGCCATTGATGTTGCTCTTCTCGATCCTCCTTCTTATGCATGGGATGTCTAGAGAGATTCATAGGATTATCGGTAGGTTCAAGAGAAAAAGCATAGTAGAAATTATTAAGCTCAAGGATGGGTTGGATAGCCGAATTATGGGATTGAAATGTTTGGAAATCGGCTATTGAAACTTCCTCTCCTTGTATGGGAGATGATTCCTTCTCTATCTCTAAGATTTTTCTATGAAGACTAGTGCAAGAAGGATGTCTACGAATGAAGACATACCTTCCTTTACTAATAGATAAAGAAAGAAAGACTCTACCATAGGTTATATGATTAAGACCAATGTGAAAATATCTAAGAAAAACATGGTCTTGTAGGGCTAGGTCTAAACCAGAATTTATAGAAAAATTAACATATTCCCTAGGTGTAGCTAAAATTGCATTATCTTTTTGATTAAAAGATAGGACCTCGGCTATAGAAAAGGGTTGGTTTTGACCTATTGCAATCAACTCCGGACACAGATCATAATTAGGGGCAGGACGTGTTGACTCCCATGGTCTATGGCTGGTCTCCGAAGGTGCAAAGAATTTGATAATAGGTATGGAATTTGAGTTATCCATAAAGATAAAAATAAAAAGATAAAAGTATAAAAGTATAATACAAGATAATAGCAAGACTCAAAGTTATCTCAGCAAACCGTCTTTCTCCCCGGCAACGGCGCCAGAAATGCTTGTTGATATTTTGTAACGCAATAAGGAAATGATCCGCAAGCGCACGGATATCGGTGAGCATTTCACCTGGGAGGTTTTCCAGAGTATCGTATTTATATTTTTACCACTGGGAGAAAGGGTGCATCTGACTAACCAAATCTATTTCTACTATCCCTTTAGGCACAAAGAATGTCTTTCGATGTGAGTGATAAATAGAGAAGACTGCAACCATAGTATTCTTCTAACCTTGGTAAGGATGATCTACTGTTCTAATGGGGAGGCTAACGGAATCTAGACAACACAAAGGATGTTCGACCTGCACCTATAAACCCTATCCTTCCTGCTAACGAGATGTGATCTACAAAGGTAGCTCGGAATTGTCACGTTCCTCACTACTACCACGGTCCAGCTAGTCAGGGAATATCTATGAGTACCCCAGCCTAAACACCACGTTTATGCCAGCAATGATTACTCTACACTCTACGCGAAGAGATTAAAGTAAACTCATAAACCATAAGAACAATAAAACAAGAACTTACTATAATTTAGAAGTCGAATTACTGAAGAATCCTAGGACCAAGCTTCGGGTTAGGAGAACTTGATCCCGCAGGTACAAGCTTGGAGTAGACACCGACAGGCCGGGCTTCCTCCAGTCTACACCTCCACTCTATCTCTCTCAATCTAGTAGAAACTAGAAGATCTATTTCTACCTTACATTGGTTGCTAAGCCTAAAAAGAAATATTAATTAGAGAAGAGGTTTTCCTTCGAGGGCACCCCTCAGTCTCTATGATAATTTCTTCATGTCTTCTCCAGGGGCCAGGGGGGTCTCCTTATATAGTCCTCCCCTTCTATGCGTTTTTGGGTCCATAGGCGAGGTGGTACTATGTTTTCCTTGATCCAATAGGTCGGTGGAACATCCCGAGCGAAGAGAGTCCTGATTGGCATCCAACAGGGGGCGGGCGCCCTGGGCCTGGCCCCTTTCGGCCTCCGCTTCCTTCCCGTGGCTTCTGGAGTCTTCTAGATGGTAGAAAATTGCGCGGTGCGTTGATATCTCTATGTAATCCCGACATGTGGGCCTTTCTTCCATATTTCCTGATAACCCCCTGCAGAAATAGACAAACACCAAAACTCATGGAATTCTGTCAGATAAAACCCTAAGTCTGGGTGTTGGTTGCATTTGGATCCTTTTCTTTATTTATTTGATAATTAAATTTGATACTTAAGGACCGTCAACACTAACCTCCAAGACACGGAACCCTATGAAGGACAACAACCACCTCAAGCTCTGATGGTGCATGGAAGGGCGCCTTGCTGGGCAGCTGGAGGAGATGATCCCTTCGGTGATGACGATGACATGGATGATGATGATGAGGATGCACCTGGAGGACCTGGAGGTCAAGATGGACTTTTTGCTGCTGATGATGGGTGGATTGTGACAGTCTGCACAAGGGATGGTGGAGAATGTTTCTTCCACGGTGAGCTAAAGCGTCTCCTTGACCAGCAGCTGGGACATGGCATGTTCTCAGTGGAGTACCGCAGTGAGCACTGGAGTCACCCGGACTACCCGGCGTACTGGAAGGTCTGGGCACACGTCGCAGGCCTAACCCGACGCTGAGAGCACTGAGGATCATGTCCATTCATGAAGCTGTGGCAGAGAGGTCTACCCACATGGCGGGCATTAATGATGCTGCTCGTCAGGCTTTCTATGCTTACCGTGATCCCTTCTTCGAGGAGATCAGCCAGGACGAATGCCGCTACTACCCTCACCGTCGCCGTGGAGAGTTGGCGATGACTATTGCTTCCACCACTAATGAGCAAGACCCCCGCATGCACAGGACTGTCAAGCTGGTGGCGGTCACTAACACCGAGCTCAACAGTTCACTAGTGGAGCTGAAGCAAGTGAGGAAGGAGCTGGATGACGCCAGGAAGAGGATAGCACAGCTGGAAGCTCAGATCACTGGAGTGCAACCGCCTTCACCTTAGTGGCCTGCTTTCTCTCCGCCCCGTGAAGATCCAGCCTATGGAGATGCCAGCGCTCGTACTACTATAGAATAGGAGCTATTCCCAGCTTAGTAATAAATAGTGCCACGCTTAGAACGTTAGCACGATCTTAGTTATGCGAGTCTAGTGTTTAGTGGTTTTGCTTAGTGTGCTTTGCTTGGTCTGTGTGAGAACTTGATTTATTATTGTGATAATGGTGTGATTTGGTTCTTTGTAATGAGTGCGATGAGTTGTGGGTTATGTCCACAACGCATCAAGAACAAGATTAAGTATTAAGTTAATATGAGATAGTTAGTTTGGGTTATCTTCGGTCTCCTTTATTTGTGCTTTATCATATTTCATATCGCTTTATCTTATCAGTCTTACTTTATCATGATCAGTTCATTATCTATATATTCCATCTGTTATGAGTACTGTGTTTATCAACTGAAAAAGGGAAGTTACTACCAGCTGGCTCACACTTTGAGGAAAGAGTATAACTTTGCAGTTTACATTACAGCTCAGGTTTACACGTATGAACTACATCTGATTTTGTTATATTATTTCTATACATCAGATGCCTGTCAACACCAGGAGCAACACCAATGGAGGAAACAATGGGCAGTCCAACAACAACAACAACAATGATCACAGTGGGACTAATGCCAACCCTCCTCCTCTGAATCAGCCCATGACCATAGAGCAGTTGATGACTATGCAGACTCAGCTGATGCAAGGGATGGCGCATATTATGAACCAAATGCAGCAGAACCAAAATCAGAACCAGCAGCACGGAGGTAACAACGCGTTTGCCCCACCTAGGGACAAGCGTGGAGAGTTCATGAAGGGACGTCCACCGTTCTTCTCTCACTCAGCTGATCCTATGCAAGCTGAGGACTGGCTTAAAGCTGTGGAGAAGCATCTGGTCATTGCTCAGTGCAATGACAGGGAGAAGGTTCTGTATGGCTCTGGACAGCTTCAGGGAGCCGCACAGGACTGGTGGGATTCATACTGCTTCGCACATCAGGACCCAGATACTATCACTTGGGATGAGTTCAAGGTCGCCTTCAAGACTCACCATGTGCCTGCCGGATTGGTGAAGCTGAAGAAGAAGGAGTTTCTGTCTCTCAAGCAGGGCTCCATGACAGTTTGTGAGTACCGCGACAAGTTCACTCAGTTGTCGCGGTATTGCCCGAATGAGGTGGAGAACGATGAAGACAAGCAAGATCACTTCCTAGAAGGTTTGAATGATGGTCTGTCTTACATGATGTCAAATGTCAAGTATGCCAGCTTCCAGGAGATGGTGGACAGGGCATTGGTGCTTGAAAGCAAGCGCCGTAAGATGGAAGACAAGAAGAGGAAATATAACTCCTCTCAGCAGCAGGCTAGTGCCAGCCGTCCCTGCTACAACAACCAGCAGGGCCCTCAGTCTCACCCTACATATCAGTCAGGCAACCAAGGATAGTAGCAGAATGTCAGGTACAGCAATCAGAGTCAGCAGACGAGCCAGCGCTACAACAACAACCAAGTGCAGCGCCCCACTAGTCAGGCGCCTCGTCAGAATGCCCCAGCACCATCAGGCTCTCGCCAGAACTCCAACACTGTCCCAGCAAAGCCCAATGCCAACCCCACCCCCACTGGAAATACCTGCTTCAAGTGTGGTCAGCTTGGACACTAAGCGAATGCTTGCCCCAGAGGCAGAAGAACAACAATGGAAGGGTGAATCATGTGAAGCTGGAATCTGCTGAGGAGGCTCGAGACGTGGTAGTTGGTACGTTCCTTGTCAACTCTTGTCCAGCTACTGTTTTGTTTGATACTGGAATACCACATACTTTTATAAGTGCACAGTTTGTGGAGGAACATAGTATAGCCACCTGTACCATGCAAAACACCATGATAGTTAAATCACCTGGGGGAAAGATGCATACTAATACTTTGTGTCCGGGAATGAGCATTAAAATAAGGGGGGTAGATTTTCCTGTCAATCCTATTGTGTTGGGTTCAGAAGGTTTAGATATGATATTGGTAATGAGATGGTTGTCCAAGTTTAAGGGTACTATTCAGTGTGCTGAGAAGTCAGTTGCTCTAACAGCACCTAGTGGGAACAGAATTGAGGTCAGAGTTTCTATGTCACCTAGCAGTGAAGGAACAATTTACCATGTGAGCAGTGGGTCAGTAGAGGATATTCGAGTTGTGAAAGAATTCCCTGATGTGTTCCAAGAGGATTTGCCAGGTATGCCACCTGAACGTGAGATTGAATTTGTTATTGATTTATTACCTGGTACTGCACCCATATCTAAGAGACCTTATAGAGTGGCTGTTAATGAGTTAGAAGAACTTAAGAAACAACTAAGGGAGTTACAGTCTAAGGGGTATATCCGTCCTAGTTCCTCACCTTGGGGAGCTCCAGTTATTTTTGTAGAGAAGAAGGATGGAACACAGAGGATGTGTGTAGACTATAGATCTTTGAATGAGGTCACAATTAAGAACAAATACCCTTTGCCTAGAATAGAGGACTTGTTTGACCAGTTAAAAGGAGCTTGTGTGTTTTCCAAGATAGATCTGAGATCAGGTTATCACCAGTTGAGGATTAAACCTAGTGATATCCCAAAGACTGCCTTCACCACCAGATATGGACTTTATGAGTATACCGTTATGTCTTTTGGGTTAACTAATGCTCCCTCTTACTTTGTGTATCTGATGAATAAAGTTTTTATGGAATATTTGGATATGTTTGTGGTAGTCTTTATTGATGATATCTTGATCTACTCTAAGACTGAGGAAGAACATGAGGAACACCTGAGGCTTGTGTTGCAGAAATTGAGGGAACATCAGCTCTATGCCAAGTTGAGTAAGTGTGACTTCTGGCTGAAGGAAGTGTCTTTTCTTGGTCATGTCATTTCAAATGGTGGAGTTGATGTTAGTCCGAAGAATGTGGCAGATGTTCTTAAGTGGAGTCCACCTCAGACTGTTGGAGAAATCAGAAGTTTTCTTGGAATGGCTGGTTACTATCGGAGATTCATTGAAGGGTTTTCCAGTATTGCTAAGTCCATGACTGCTTTGCTAGAGAAGGGTAAGCCATTCAAGTGGAATGAACAGTGTCAGGCTAGTTTTGAGGAGTTGAAGAAGAGGTTGACTACTGCACCAATTCTGACTTTGCCTGACGTGACTAAAAGTTTTTCTATCTATTGTGATGCTTCCAAGCAAGGTTTGGGATGTGTGCTGATGCAAGAGGGAAAGGTGATTGCCTATGCATCCAGACAGTTGAAGAAACATGAGGTGAACTATCCAACTCATGATCTTGAGTTAGCAGCAGTGGTCCATTCACTGAAGATCTGGAGACACTATATTCTGGGTCATAAGTGTGATATCTACACGGATCACAAGAGTCTGAAGTACATCTTCACTCAGAATGACTTGAACCTGAGACAGAGAAGATGGTTAGAGTTGATCAAGGATTATGAACTGGAGATTCATTACCACCCTGGCAAGGCAAATGTAGTTGCTGATGCTCTGAGTAGAAAGAGTCAAGTGAATATGTTGGAAGCCACGGAGTTACCGATGGAACTACTGGCAGAATTTGAGTATCTCAATTTGGGTTCTGTTGCTAACACCCAAGGTACTTCCATGGACATAGAACCAACTCTTGAGCAAGAGATCAGAAAAGGTCAGAAAGAGGATGAAGAGATCAAAAAGATACTTAAGCTGCTAGAGGAAGGTAGAGCACCTGGATTCAAAGTTGATCAAGAAGGAATTGTTTGGCACAAGGACCGATTGTGTGTGCCTAATATTCAGAGAATCAAGGATGTGATACTGAAGGAGTGCCATGAATCTGCTTACTCTATTCATCCAGGAGGTACTAAGATGTACCAGGACTTGAAACAAAACTATTGGTGGCCTGGTATGAAGAAAGATATTGGTGAATATGTGGCATTGTGTGACACCTGTTAGAGAGTGAAAGTGGAACATCAGAGGCCAGCAGGGTTGTTGCAACCGTTGAAGATACCTGAGTGGAAGTGGGATGAGATCAGCATGGACTTCATAGTGGGATTGCCGAAGTCTCAACGAGGTTATGACTCAATATGGGTTGTAGTAGATCGATTGACCAAGGTAGCTCATTTCATACCGGTCAAGACTACCTACCGTGGGGATCAGTTAGCAGAAAAGTATATGGAACGGATTGTGTGTCTGCATGGAGTTTCTAAGAGGATTGTGTCTGATAGAGGTACACAGTTTACATCAAAGTTTTGGGAGAAGCTACATGATGCTTTGGGAACCGAGCTCAGATTTAGTACAGCTTATCACCCTCAGTCCGATGGTCAGACAAAGAGAGTCAACCAAATAGTGGAGGATATGCTCAGGTCTTGTGATTTACAGTATGGAGATAGCTGGGATACTAGCTTGCCCTACGCCGAGTTCTCCTATAACAACAGTTATCACACTAGTCTTAAGAGGACTCCTTTTGAAGCCTTGTATGGAAGGAAGTGTAGGACTCCATTGTTCTGGAACTAGACTGGTGAAAGGCAAGTGTTCGGCCCTGATTCATTAAGAATAGCCGAAGAAAGAGTTCAGTTCATCCGACAGACTCTGAAAGCAGCTCAGTCTAGACAGAAGAGTTATGCAGATGTGAGACGAAGGGAACTTGTGTTTCAGGCAGGTGATTATGTATACCTGAAAGTGTCTCCGATGAGAGGTCTAAAAAGTTTCAATGTCAAGGGAAAGCTAGCTCCAAGGTATGTTGGTCCTTTCAAGATTTTGGAGAGGAAAGGAGAAGTGGCCTATCAGCTTGAGTTGCCTGCCAGCTTATCCAATGTGCACAATGTTTTCCATGTCTCCTAATTCAAGAAATGCTTGAGAGTGCCTGAGGAACAGTTGCCACTAGAGGAACTGGATTTACAGGATGATCTAACTTATGAAGAGAGTCCTATCAAAGTTCTGTACACAATGGAGAGAACTACCAGGAGTAAAACTATCAGGATGTGTAAAGTACAATGGAAACACCATTCTGAGGAAGAAGCAACCTGGGAAAGAGAGGATGATCTGATATCCAAATACCCTCAGTTATTCTCTGGTTCATCCTAATCTCGAGGACGAGATTCTTTTAAGGGGGGTAGGTTTATAACACTCCAAATTTTTGAAATTCAAATTTAGTTTAAATTTGATTTAATTTTGGCTTAGTTTGAATTTTTGGGAAAAATTAAATAATTTACAAAATTAAATAAAATGAAATATAAGGTAGAAACATGTTTGATTTTTGCATTCATGCTGCTGCATAATTTTTGCTTGATTTTATTTATTTGCTGGTGCTTGTTTTGCATTGTTTTGGAGCAAGAAAGATTAAAAAAAGAAAAAGAAAAAGGGGAGAACCCTCACCTGGGCCTGCAGCGACCCAGCCGCGCCCCGCGCCTCCCCCTTTCCCCGCGCGGCCCAGCCGCGCAGTAGCCGCGCCCCGCGCACGCCCACGCTGCCCCAGCCCACGCCAGCTGACCGGTGGGCCCCGCAGGTGGGACCCACCAGTCATCCCTAACCCCGGCCGAGTCAGACTCGGGGCGCAACGGCCGCTCCGACTTCCGCGCCGCCGCTCGGACTCCGCGCCCGCACGCGCTCCCAGGTTCGCCGCACCCTAAAAGTAGCGCCGCAACTCGCCCGCACGCGTCCCTAGAAGCCCTAGCCGCCACTCCGAGCCACGCGAAACCCTAGCCCTACCTCACCGAGTTCGCGCCGCCGCCGCCGAAACCCGCCGCCGTCGGGCTTCTCTTTGCCGTCGTCATTTCGCGGAGGTGAGCCCTCCATTGCGTTCGCCTCGCCTCGCCACACCCGCTGGTGCCCTTGCCCCGCCTTCTCGCGCCGCGAACCGCCGCCACGGCGAGCTCCAAGCGGCGCCAATGGCGCGCCGCCGCGGCCGGCCGCCCGCCCCCGCTGCTCTCCTCGCCCCGCGCATTCCACCATGGACCGCGGCTCAGCGCCCGCGGCCGGTCCACCATGGACCCGGCCCACGCCGCTCTCCGCCCTGGCCCCGGTCCACCATGGACCGATGGACCACCGCCGCGCCCCGGTCCACAGCCCGCGCCGTGGACCCGGCCACTCCCGCGCCGCCACGTGGCCAGGCCGGCCACGGCCCCCGCGCGTCCCTGCGCGTTTTGCAAAAAGGCCCCTGCCTTTCTTTAAAATCAACCCGCACTCCACTCCGTTATAGCTTTACTTAAAATATGGCCCTGGTTTTTGCAGAATAGCCTCCGTAGCCGTGGGTTTTTATATATTTAATCCTAAATGCTTTTTAATTCAGTTTTAATTAGTTTTAATTGTGAAAAATAGTTCAATTTATCTACAGAATTGCCATCCAACTTGTTTTAGCCATAACTTTTGCATCGTAACTCCGATTTAGGTGATTCTGGTCGCTATAGTTTCGTTTTGTCGAGTACAATACAGTAGTATAGTTGCTTTTTGTTTTCGCATTTTTTGGTGTACTGTTTCTGATTAAGCTTGTTTGCTTGCATGTATTGTTCCTATGGTTGATGATTGTCGCGTATAGCCAACGAGACGTTCGTGAAGGAAGAGGTTCAGGATCCCGCTGAGTTCGAGCAACCCGACATCGATCAAGGCAAGTGCAGACACCATTTGATCATTTTGAACCTACTCATTAATGTTATTTACTTTATATGCATGTGTCCAATGAATGCAAACCCTAAGGACATGACTAGCTTTACTTACTATTCCTTGTTCACCTGGGGTTATGTTTATGGATAGTCTAGGCTATACTAGGTTTGCTTAGCTGCTCTACTCATCTTATACACATGTTTAAACAAGAATTACTCTCTACTTAACTTGATACTCAAAATGTGCTGAACCTTTGGTCACTGCGGTGATGGCGTTGATGGATGCTTACGAGAATCTTGATGATGGTGGTGACAGGGGGAGCGGGTACCGTTGGTGGTCCGGTTTGCTGGGCGTACCCGTCTCTGCTCTCCGTAAGGACTTAGTCAGGGAGCGGCCCCCTGGGACGTACAGTGCAGCTCCAAGCTATATGGCTCTGGCTTGACTAATTAGCAGGACCTCCACTAGTAGGGTATTACTTTCCGGGTAGGCGTGAGGAAGTAACTTGGGTAATGAATATTAAGTTGTCGGTTGATCGGTACGCCATGGCTATGGGTATCGACTACCGAGCGCCCCGGCAAAAACTTGCGAGCGGCATCCTATTAGTTGGACCCTGTGAAAGGTCTCGTAGTGAGACCCTGCCTGCTCACCTTAGACGTGTTTTGGGGAGTCGCGACCCCGGGCAAATGGGAATCACGACTTGGAGTGAACGTGCACACCTCTGTAGAGTGTAAAACTGATATATCTGCCGTGCTCACGGTCATGAGCGGCCCAGACCCTCACTTGATGAGCAACTTGGATTCACTGGATACTTGGAGATGGACCTTGGCAAGGTTGCTACCTCGTGTTTTGGCGGAATGGCTATTCCGTGTTGGCAGGATTGCTATCCTATGTTAATATTTGGGGTTTATCCCTGGACTTCTATAATTATTAGGATACTCATTTAAAAGATGTTAATCACTACTTACACTAATTAAGGGTTGGGTTTTATGCTACTCATAATTAGTAATAGGTTGTTCTTCTAATAGTCATAATTAAAAGTGATCAACTAAAATTCTACCGCAGTCAAACCAAGTCAGCTTTACCTTGTTTTAAGCCTTGCATGTCATTACTTTCCGTCTGTGCTTGCTGAGTTCGACATGAGCTCACCCTTGCTATAATCATTAAAGGTTGCTCGGACGATCAGGAGTACAATTGCGATTTCCCTGAGGACTACCCTGAGTCTCCTGGTTGTTAGGCTCGTGTGGTTCTGCCGTCGACCTTCCTGTGGCAAGGTGGTCCTGCTACGTCGGCGTCTAGTTTCCCTTTTTATCATGGAACAATTTAGCTTATGTTTCCCCTTCGCACTTTGATAAACATTTGGCTTGTAATAATGGTACATTTACTCTCATTTATGTAATTCGTTTGAACACTGTGTTTTGTACCATTGATGATGTCGGTCCATGTGTGTGAATTTGAGATCCTGGCGCACATGTGATTTGGCACCCGAATGCTCTCTTACTTCCGGGTGTGACAGACATTGGCACTTGTTTTTCTTGCCGATTTGCCAGTCTGCTGTTACAACAACAAGAATTTCATGAGTACAAACATAACAGAATATTGATAGGATCTTGTTGAACAGTAAGAGTTACCGATGAGGTTCCCATAGCAGCCGATGTATCCTGAAAAAATGGTGTAAGTATAGAATGGAATTGGTATAAATTGAGGAAATCAAAGATTTACATTGAAAGCTTGTGCCAAGGTAGCAGCGGCGATCGTTGGAGATGTCTTTGACCACCTGGTAGTTATCTTCTTAAAACGCACATTCCGGTGCATTAGAGCTGCCAGGCTTGGTGCGTTGTTGCCGATTAGAGAAATCGGGCCTGATGGAAGGAGCTCGATCAGCTTTCCACTCCTGCTGACTGCTAGTGGTGGGTTGTCAACCTATTCAGAAAAGAGAAGGTGAGTTACCGATAAGGATAAAAGCAACAAAAAGAATTGAAACGTTAGTTGAAGACTTACAATGTTATTGGGGACCTTGTACTTGGGGTCGATCATGCCGCGGTATGACAGAGCCGATGTGCATAACAGGTGTTCCTTCCACTCTTCCCACCACTACTTGTACATCTGAGTGATGACAAGAGTTGGGATCCACTCAAGTCCGTTGGTTATGATTTCCCTTGGCTTCACCACATCGACATAGCAGAGGCCAATCGGCAGCTGTCCAAAAGCCAGTTGACGAGCCAGTGCTGATGGATTATAGAATTCATAGGTGGAGTTGGAAGTCTTCCCACTGCCAAAGAAATTTACTGGTATAGCTCTCGGAGTAATAATTGCCATCATCAGATCATGGTCCTTATTGAGGGCATCATCAAAAGGGTGGAACGTGAGCGGGAATCTGGTTTCTGGGTCCTCATAAGGCATCCATGCCCGCTGATCTTTGGCAAGACCCTCATAGAGAGTTTGGAAGAATCGGCTGACCTGGTTTTCGTTGCCACCAGTACTAAGTAAAACTATGGCAGCCTCACAATAATTCAAAGGTGGGCGAGTTGCCGGTTCTTCATTGGCCAATTCATGATCCTCGGCGATATCTCTGGGAAAGCGCTGTGCGAAGAGGTCAAATCCAAGGCGTTTATGCATGTGAACACAGAGCCACATGTTGATAAACCACCAGGGTCATCCTAAGTTGCAGATGGGTTGGCCCAACAGAAGCTTCTCAGCTACTTGATGAAGGAGATGGTAAACAGAGCCTAACAAGTATCGGCCAAGGGGGAAGCGACCACCGTTGGCTAGTTTCTCTACTGCCGATAGATAAACAGAAGTTGGACCTGCCGATCGGCCGCAAAATACAAATTTGTCTAGCCACATATTCAGAAAGATGGTGTGTTCCCTTTGCCCAACTAATCCTATTTTTCAATACTTCTGAATGTACCCTGACCAACCATCGATGTTGTGAGTTTCCACCTTAGAGCTGGGCTTACTATCGAACAGGTGGCTGTCATCGGCACTTGCTATTTCCAGACCAGTGAGCATAAGTACATCGGCAAGGGTAGGGGAAGCAGGGCCATGGCCAAATACAAAAGCATTAAGGGTGTCTGACTAGAAGTACGAAGCTGCTATCAACAGGGATTCGTTTCTTTCCATATCGGCAATGGAGAGCCTAATGCACTGGTCTAGTTTGTGCTCAGCCCATTGGACTTCATTTGAGTTGCCGATTCTCAAAAACTAGTCTTTCCACCCCTTGGTAGAACTGGGCCAGGAACGAAAAGTGTCTTTCCACAGATCTAAAGAGAAGTTCTCAGCTCTAAAGGGGATTCTATTTGTCTCTACATTTATCAAATCGGTAGGATCTGGGTTTCCCAACGGACCAAGGCATTGGAAGTGGGGCTGATCGGTGGGAATAACAATTTTATTAGCCAACTCCTAAAGGTATGAAGGTTGAAAGAACAGGAAAGAAACAAAGAAGAGGAAAAACGTACAGTGAATAGATTTACAAATAAATAAAAGTACAATAAGAAAGGGGGGATGTTGAGTTGACCTCAGGGACGACGAAGTTGATGGCCATTTCTCCCCGAAAGGAGGAAAGGGTCGAAGGCTCGGAAGATTGTTGGAGGAGATCCTTGCCGGAGTTCTTGAAGTTCTCGAAACAGTGTCGCTGCCAGGAAGGTGGGTTTGAGGCTGTAGAACGAAAAGATGGAGGGAGAGTACCGGAGAAGGAAGTATTTATAGGATAGAGAGGGCAGGGACAAATCTGACTTATCTCTTCACCGTATCCGTGAAATTCGAGGGTGTTCAGGTGGATATGGTAACTGTTCGCACGATAATCAAGGGATTGTGCAGATGATTTAACAACAAGCGGTCATGATTTTGAAGATATATTACTATGCAAGATCTCCTGGTCGGTTCATCGGTAGCATTCTCTAACGGAAATATTGCCGATGAACGTATGTTTGGGAGATTCGGTTCGAGAAGTTGAGAGATTCGAGGAGCGTGTTCTAGAGCCGGGCTGAGGTTGTTTGGATTTGGTAATTAATTACTGACAGAAAGGGGTAATTGCGGAAAGGCATCATTACTAAGGAGAATTTCGAAGCATTAATGATTTTATACTCCGAAATTGGGGGGCATGTGTTGACACCGTTTCTGTACATGTATCTTTGGGCGGGTATCTGGAGTCAATGAGGTGTAGATCGGCGTGTAGAAAAGGGGTGACTACTCTACAGAAGAGTTGCCGATGAGGATTGGTGCCGATGAGAGAACGACAGGATATGGCCAAGTCCAGGAGTGGTGATGCATTCGTAGTGATGGCTATGAGAGGAGGTTTGCCGATGATCATGGAGGAGGACACAGAGGTTGTTGATCGATTCATGGTGGTGTGCCGATCGGTTGTGGAAGATGATTTAATACTTTCCATAGTTATTAGAGTTTGCTTTGTACATGGATTCTGTTTAATTTAGAATTCGAGTCCTAGTCGTGTCTGGATGTAACTCTTTTGGACAGGGTATAAATATAGACCCCGTGGCAATGTAATGAACATACACAATCAATCAAACACAAGTTTTTACATCTCATTCAGCATCTACTTTTTCGACGACTTCGTCACCTTGCATATTTTCTTTTACTTACGAGTTCTTAGGGATTCATCGAGTCAATCTCGACGAATTCTCAAGTTCCGGTGAATACCTCTTGGCGGTGACATCCGGGCGCATCGCTGTTGTCGGGACCAAAGTGTTCAAGTTATCACCTTTGTCGATTGTAAGGTCAAATCGGCTGGCACGCCTTAACGTCTGAATCGGGTATTAGCCCTTTGTGTTTGCAGACCCACTTTTGCACCAATAGTATCAAAGAATAAGTCTTACAAGAAAAGATATAAAGATATAAAAGAACTCTGATTACTCCTCTGAAGACTCCTCCAGAACCCAGGCGTAGCGCCACTCTCCCTAACTCTCAACTAGACCTAACCTATTACATTGGAAAGTTTAGCCTTAATTCTCTAGAGGTGAGAGGTCATCCATTCAAGGGACACCTCTACATCTTCATAATGTGGTGCCCATAGGGAGGGGGGTCTGCCTCTTTATTTATAACCTAGAAAAGCCTCCCACTGTCATGGAACCGTCCAAATTATAAGAGCACAAGTACAAAAACAATCACCGAAGCGATCAATTTATCATACTTGAGCCCATATAACTCCGGTAGTCCAACAAAATCCCGAGGGATTTCAAACCAACCAACATACAAGCCAATATCGTAGTGATTCAACATAACAAGCCACACGTTACATGCATTTCGCAAGTAGTTCAAATACATCGGAGTTCGATAAGGTTATTACAACTCAGGTTTTAGAATTAGCGGAAGCAAGGTAATTTGGAACCAATATCACTTTTATTTCAAATACATGCCAGTACCATGGTCCATTCCAACAAAAGCATCATAGATGAGGTAAGTAGGAAGGATCATGCCCATGATCTTACTCCTTCCCTATAGCAGGAGTCATCCAAATCTTGCAGTAGCTATGATACATCACAACCTGCAACAAGTGGGAATAAACCCTGAGTATGAGAATGTACTCAGCTAGACTTACCCGTCATAAACCAGAAATAAATGACACCAAGGAGTATGCAAGGCTGATATATAAGTGGAGCTTGCTGGACAACATTTTGCATAAAAAGCTCTAGAATAAATGGTTAAACCTTTCTTATTTATCATCCATTTAATTCTCATTAACCTATCTACTAGATTAGCACCTGTACTATAGCAATCACTTGATTAATATCCATCAATAATAACCATATCAGGTTTATCAAGGCCGTGATCATCATCATCATCATAGAACCATTAGGTTGTTTAGTGAATGCTACGTTTGCCGCTGCTCTGCAAGTTCTCACTATCCAGGAGAGAAGGTGATTCGAATCGATTCCTATCTAGCTGGAGGGTTATTCCTAACACTCACCCATGCTTCCCCCATCAGAGAGCAAGTAGGTCACCTTTGGTACGACTCAGGAATCGCGGCTCCGATCAGCGCCGCACTCCCAGGGCTACCACTCTGCCAGGGAGGTCAGGACTTTTAACTCACCTGCCTTTGGTCTTACGCCAATGGTCCCCCACACACCGCACTTCCTCCGGTAGTGCGCACTTTATACTTGCCGGTCTTCCGGCCTGAATCATACTACTTGGCTTCACGGTCGGAACGACTTATCCGGCCAACTAAGTGTTAGGCATGCGTTCAACATGACAAGAGGACGTACAACGATCAGTCCTTAATCGACACAAACGGGGATAGATCCACACCCAAGACCTCCATGCCTTGTTGTGTCACTATCATCATCCCGCCCGGTCTCCTTTCATATTATTACACATGGTTCTTTTCCACGATAGCAAATATAGCCAACCGTGATCCGGAATCCACCTATATCCTGCAGGTGACAGGAAATCACCTGGCTTCTACGGAGCTAAGCATGGCTAAGCATAGACGTGATCCTGACTAAATAGGATTCAGGTTATATATATACTGGACAAGGAAGGGTATATATGCAGCAAGGGTTTCATCCAACTCCTATACTTAATGCAACAATACATATATAACATATATATACTCATTCACTTTCAAAAAGTAGGAGACTTATAATGCTCTGGCGACACAAGTTAGTTAAGTTAGCTTGCGCCATCTTGACGGCATCCAAGTTCACAACACTTGTGTAGTCCTTCCATCATCCCGATAGGTCCACCGTCATGCCCTTCACGTGGTTCATCTAGCGTACCTAAATGAGATGCAAGATGCAAGTGTATGAACACGTAGAAGTGCAATAGACAAAGCATCACACACAAGAAGCATGGCAAGAGCATGGTTACACTAAACATACTTAAGCACATCTCACTGCTCAACTTAATGATTACACAACCAACATACTAAGATAGAAAGAATGCAACCAAGAATATCAGGCATGGCATACATGTTTCACAATATCTCAGGTGTATTAACTTGGATATTATCAAAGGCATGAGTCATACATAGCAATATACCAAGCAACAGCAATACAAGGAATCTGTCATTTTTAGGACTGCTAACAGCAGCTGAGAAAATAAATCATAACTGGAGTTACACAACTCTAAAAGACATGCAAGAAAGATTAAGAAATTATCTACATTTGATATTTAGACATCAAAGCATGATTCTCAATTTAAGCTGGTCGAAATTATAAAGTTCCAGAATCTGTCCCTGACAAACAGAGAGCAGCTATTTCTGGAAATCAAATTTGAACGGACATAACTCACAAACCACAAGGCTAAATACTACCAAATTTTAACAGCAGCTAGATAAATGAATTATCTATAACTTTGCTATAAACAAGATTCCCAGAAAACATCATTTACATATTGTAAATGAAACAGTTCCAGAAACTATCCAGAAACAACAATTGCAAACAATTAATTATTAACTTATGTTTCAAACATGCATTTGAGCAAAACCATTGCTACCAACAGTTTGCACATATCTAAAGAACACCATAAAACATAGTGGTCATTACCAAATAAATTTATTTAATGCATTTCTTAATTTATTTGGATAATAGGGTGAATTAAAGAATATATACCAAAATTGCACAGTAAATTCCACCAAAATTACAGTAGCCTCTACATACTAAAAATAGGCTACTATACAAATTTCATTGTATTTTAACAAACATAGCAGTCTCTATGAAAAAGACAAATTGCTATTACAATTAACCATGTGAGAGCAAGATAAATCTAAAACTCATATTTTCTTCAAACACATGACCATAATATATATCAACAAGATACAACAATATCACAGAATGGTAGTGGAACAACATTTCCTATTTTTACATTTTTATTTATAATTATAAACTATTTATCAATCCCCATGAAGACATCTGTGTTCAAAACATGGACAGAATCTGTCATGCCACATTAAACATCCATAACATGAGTTTAGTATGCCCATAAATTATTGTTATGTACTTTCTAGAAAGCTTACTAAATTGTGAACAACTTTGTTATAAACATCTAGAGATAAATCTACAACTAATAAGGTCTTACATAACAAACAATGCATTCCTGTCTGGGTTTAGATAGAAACTGAAACAATAATTTAAACTACTAAAACTAAACATATGATCGACTAAAAATTATGGTATTTAGCTTGATGGAAAGCTTATGAAAAGTACTACAACTCATATATTTTCATCTAGGCATGATTCACAACCTAACTGAGCCAAACAATACAAACATGCAGATCTACTCAGAATAGGAGCAAAGCAACACAGGGTATTTGTCATTTTTATAACTCTTAATCTGTCATTCCTAAATTCATGAAACTTTTACCAGACATCAAATATTATATTTAAAGCGTGTCACAATATTTCCACATTTATTTGAGAAATAATACAGCGGTTATGAAAAAGACAAATATAATAAGAAATTAAAACTGAACTGCACAAATCCACTTTTACCGTTAAAACTTCAAACTAAAACGTGCAATAATATAGATCTACTGCATAGAGAATTTCATAAGGATTCCAAAAAGTCCGCGTTTGCTATTTTACGACTTTTCTACGAATTTCTATGCATTTCTAAAGTTCATCCATAAAATATGCAAAAACAAAAGAAAAGAAAAACAGATCTTGCACCCAGAACCCTAGCTTTTCCAAGAATCACGGCACAGCCCAGTAACACTATTCATATAAGTCTTGGCTTCACATCTGGAACCCTGAGTTGTTTCTTATTCTAACCCGAGGTCCTTTCTCTTCCGAGCAGGAAGCTGGTTAGCTCAGACGGATGTGGACACTGGCAGCAACGAAGGAAGGGCTCTGGGGCTTGCCTGCGGCAGGTCACGGTCGTGTCTGGCATTGGCTTAGCCCCGAGCTGGAGGCGGAGCAGCAGCACCAGGGCAGCGACCATGCAAGGCAACGTCGCCGGCGCTGCAGGGAAAGGAAAGGTGTAGGGGCCACTGCGGCTAGGGTTTCAGCGTGGACGCACGCACGACGTGGAATCGAGCGCTGTAGAGCTATGCAGGGAAGGAGGAGAGGGAGCAGCGGTGGGTGGGAGGAGCTCTGCTGCTCAGCAATGGTGGCCATGGCCATGGTGAGGAACTGGACAAGCAAGGGCGAGGAGAGCGAGAGATGACACCAGAGAGAGTGGAGAGTGAGCGCCTGGGGATGGGGACCATCTGGTGTGGCTTGGCGTCCACTTTAGACGAGCAGGGGCGCATGGCAGTGGAGCTCGCTATGGTGGGGGCGCCCAGCTTGCATGGAGGACGCGTCGGCATTTCGTCGAGCACGTGGCGTGCAACGAAGCGGCCGGCGTGGGAGGCGATTTTGGGCCTTTTTCGGGCCGAATTGGACCATGGGCCAAAAATGAAGTTTGCTCAACTCGGCCTTCTCTCCAACTTTTATTAAGAGTGCCAAGCCATTAGAGTAACTTTTATAATTAGATGCCAAGCCACGAGTGTCAACGTATTGATGGTGATTAGCAAAACCAAGAATTGATGACCGAAACAAAGTCAAACTGGTGTCATCTTTCGGTATGCTCTTGTCCACAATATATACTCCAACTTTTACTAAGGGGTCAACTCAAGTTGTTCAACAAAATTTGGAGAACACGGAATGCCAACGTGATGAACTGCAATCCCAGAATTAGAAATTCGAAGTGCTGGAAATTATAGCAGATACAATCTTTTGACCTTTATTTGAGATGCTTAAAAGATGATTCAGATAAGAGGCCTTAAACAAAGTTTGTAGAACATGAACTGAGCTACAACTTTTGTTAAAGGGTCAAAGACAGGTTCAGCATGGTTAGGAACCTACAAAGCTCCCAATTATGATACCCGAAACTGAGCACCTTGAGGACTTTGCCAAAATTTTCTGAGATCCAAAACAGCACTGCATTGAATCTTGTGAGCTTCATTTGACTAGGATATGTACCAAACTAGCTCTTAACCATTAAATAAAGTTTGTTCTACAGAAGCAAAAACTACAACCTTTATTTAAGGTCAAACCTCATAACTGGTACCAAAGTCAAACTTTCACTTTGGTCAAAGTAGCAACTTGATAAAGCTCAAACTAGGGTTTTAGAGCAAATAAAGCATTTTCTTGGCACAAGCTCAACATGAACCCTTCATGACCTTTGTAGTAGAGTTCATCTAGAGTCATTTGGTCAAGATTGCAAGATTAGCTTAGTAACCCAAGGTTCCATTCACTTAATAAGGTCATTCCAACAAGCATGTAACTTATCCTTTCATTTGACCTTTTGAATCCAAACTTTATGAAACTTTTTGAGTGATCAACCTAGGTAGAGATGGAGATGATACACATGAAAGAAGCACCATCAACACCCACAAGCTTTATTATGCAGGATCATCAAGCATTCACTTGTCGCCACATCGAAGTATGTTTCATACTATCATATATGAACAAATGATGCTTATGCTCATGAAATGTAAGTGCCAAAATGCAAGACAAACACCTGGGCTGTTACAGCCCTCCCCCTTAAAAAGAATCTCGTCCCGAGATTCGGTGCGAAAGACTATCAAGGGAAGAGAAACAATGTCATGCATTTCCCAACCTCAACGATAGCATTTGAACATCAGAGAAGCTAAGCTGGACCAAAAGTTTTCTGATACTTACTTTTCATAGTAAACTTTGGTCTGAAGATGAAGTATTGTTACTTTGGAAGGAATCAAAGAAAGCATTGTCCTATGCACTTTGTTCTCAATGTATGAAGGGTGGTTCAAAGCATAAGCGGAGCTACGTGTATCATCAGTCTCTTTAGTGAAACTAATTCAAGCCATAAGAACCTTGCACCAAGTCACAAGCTTCTAAGGGTTGCTCATTATAGTGGTTCCACGCTCATTCACAACATTTGAAAAGTAGTCTTCTACAAAAATTGTTGGAGTACAACTTTCCAAGCATGCAGTTCTCTTTTTCTGATGACAAAATTGTACTTGCCAACCTGGTTAAGAGAACGATGAATGTGATAGCTGACTTTGTGGGTTCAACACCTTCCATGATCATTTACTTCAAGGGGATCCTCGTATGCAAACAACAAAAGTTATTTGGGTGGAATTGGGTGCAACTTCTTAGGTAAAAGATTGAAGGTACCCAAGGCATGTAGGAATTGGATAACCAGTACTGAAGAAGGATGATTGTGTGACCCAGAGGTCTCCAATAGTTGCAAGTATTCAGCAAATTACCACTCAATTCTGCATGAAAGTTGATAAAAATTCTGATCCATGAGTCTTCTAACCTCTGACCGAAATTCAGCTCAAACAGGCAACATTTGCGTAAGCAGAACATGTACATACTAAACTTGTTCGGTGCTGTAATGGCAATGTTCTGGACTGACAAGACATCTCTCAACTCCATGTTTAATTCACTATTTGATAAAACATATCCTTCGTGGTTGTCACTCTATCATTACGTTCCTTAAGATTAGCCTTGCTACTAGCAACCAATCAATTGCCTCTCAGCCAAAAATTTCCAAAGATCCACTCTTAACCACAACAATCACAGTTGATGCTCAACAATTGGTCAACCCCAAAGCCAGGAGATAAGGATTCATACCAAAGATGGTTGACTTTAGTTGTATGACCGTGATGCACATAAAGATCAAGACTTAGGAAAACTAGGTTATAAGCACAATGGTGATGATCGATGCTTGTTCAACAGATATCTTGTCCAACATTAAGTGTTGGGTGTCCTTTTGGTTCGATGAGGATGACCCATGTTGCTCGTTAATTGCTCATCGTCATTGTAGGGATAGAGAAATAGTGTCACTTGTCTACCATCTCTTGCAGTCTGTTAGTTTTTATGTCAGTGACTTGTTCTTCAAAGGTTAACTTCTGGTTGACTTCAGAAGAATGTCCTATGACATCTGGTTGGACATAGGGAAATTTTGATATGATATGGTGAGATTATCATGGAAAGGTCACAAGAAAACATTTCATTGGTATAATTCCATAATGGATCATGACTAGAAACCTCGATACCAGCGCGTGCCGAGCAGCACATCCTTATGTCGGCCGCCCACAAGAGGCTCTCGGTTTCGTCGTGGCACCGTTAGCTACTGCTCATGACACCATTATTGATCATACACTCAATGAAAAATTTCAAGTGGCACAAAAGTTGGTCGTATGAACAAGCATTGTGCTAAGGAGGGATAGCAAAGCAAAGGTAGTCACAAGGCTGGGAGTCAACATGGAAGTGACCTGAAGATCCAAAACACAACACAGGAGAACACAGATTACTTGCCAAAGACAACTGATCATGGATTCTTGCTTTAATTTCCACAAAATCCCTGTGTTAACCAAGATAGTTACCAGATAAATGATTAACATGAGATCATGACTGATAAAATTTAAGATTAGGGAGAGTTGGACGTTAAATAAACGAGATTCAAGAGACCAAGCTGATACTTAGATTAGGGCTTCATCGACACAGCAGCAACATGATCTGTTATGAAAAGATTATGAGGCTCATGCAACAATACATAAGCATTGCACTAGATCCACTATAGGACAAGGAACCAAGGGGTCTGAGAGGATTTTTGGGGTAAGGTTTTTGCACATAGAAGCAAGACACCCAAGACATAAGCAAGCATGTTTGAACATCATGAAATTATCTCCAGCAATCATTACTATAAGCAAAGGTGGTATATAGTAAACAGAACATGATGGTAATGTCTTGTTATCCTTTACTGAGTAGGTGCATACTCTTCTTCAGTGTCGCACCCGGTTTTCCAAGGAAGACCAAGCGCTAACTATATGTGTGCCCAGGATGTCCACACGACACATATAGCGACAAATATGGAGAATATCAAGAACAATGCTATATTATATATCGGAACATAGTTACAACAATGCTTACATCATAACAAAGCATAGCGGAAACTAATCCTAATCTTCACTTTGGGTCTCCATTTTCCACAGGGACGGTTGACTGGGGGTACACTCGCCTAGTACTCCTGGAACATCTCAGGGAACTCCACCTTTGTATCACCATCTAGTACCCATCCGGGATTTTTGATTGTTGAATGTAATGCAAGTGTGAGCGCACCATACTCAACAAGTATAACATGAGGGGATGCAAGGCTCAAAAGGCTTGACTTGGTTTGACTGCGATAAGCATTTTTAGTTGGTCATATTTTATTATTAGACCTATGTTGCTAGGTTATGCTTAAGCTCCCAAGGTGACAACTATAATTATCATCAAAATTAATCATCAACCCAAACCATCCATTGAACCATCTATCTCGAAAAGGATCCAGGTCGCTCTTGACCGAGAGCACGGCTGATATATCAGTTTTTATAACTCTGCAGAGTGTGTACATCTTTACCCATGAGTCGTGATTGCCCTTTGCCTGAGGGGGCCAACCTCTTGACTCACTTCCATGGTAAGTCGGCAGGGATCACTACGTAACCTTTCACTAGACACCCTAACTAGTTAGTGGCCGCGAGGTTTCAGTGGCAAGTGTGCATAGAGACCTCCTCCAAGAGGCACATGTGGTCGCGGCACTGTACACACCAAGGTAGGGGCAAAACTATACACCACGAGGCACCCCCCTCTTGCGCCTTTCGGTAACCACTAACAAGCTAGAGACATACTAGATACTTGATTAAGATCAGAGCCATGTGATTCTCATGGTTGTACTGTAAGTCCTGGGTTGCCGCTTTAAGATTCAGTCCTTACGGAGGGCAGACTAGAGCACCCAAAAAGGCCCAATGCTCTAGCCCCCTGATATCCATGTTGCTAGAAAGCATCATTATAATATTGATTCCATAATCATTAATCAGTATTAGTATTATACAGTTTGGTGATTGCAGACTAAGCAAACTACCCATATGCATAACCCCAGGGTAAACAAGGATACAAGATACAATAGTTCTAGGTAAAGTCCTTATGGGTTTATCATATTAGACACATGCACATGAAGAGGTGATTAAATAGTTATTAGGTAACAAGGGAACTCATGTTACACTTGCCTTCAACTGTTGCTTAAACTTATCCAACTTCTTCATCATCCTTGTAGAGCTCCTCTTCTAACGATAGCAACAACGATCGCAAGCATCATAGACAAGCCTAAAAACAGTACATCAATCATTGTAAAAAAAGTTTTAGAACACTAGGGCTTGTAACTACGATCGTTGAGCGCAGAAACAACTAAGTGAAACTACTATAAAAGGGTGTGAAGGATTGAAGGTTGAAGTTAGAGGTTCGGTAAATTATACGAATGGAATGAACATGATCGATTTAGTGCTAGCTTGGAAAGATTTATAGATCACAAGGATTTATAGATGAATTATTGATGACTATGGAGTTGTGTATAATGAGTTGTATAGAACATAGTGAAGCGAATATAAGATGGTACAAGCATTAGATTGCATAAGAGGGACTGATTGTTCTAACATGGATGAGAGAGTGCTTCCGGATATGTTCGGTGATGAATTGGAAACACATCGTGACAAATGTGTGCAAAACGGTGGATGCTAGATCAACATGAAGTGCTTCTAGTATATTCCCACCAAAATATGGAGCTGCACCAAAGGTATAGTAAGTACACTTGGTGAAAATGTGTGCACCTGATATACATACCATCATGTAAGTGGACTTGGTGATTTATATAGGGGTTTAGCGGGGAACACGATAAAACACCGATCAATCCATAACGTGGATGTCGGCAGATTGTGGGAGTTATGATCAGCGGTTGTATGGTTATCACCAAACCAAAAGGTGATCCATTTTGCGGGGATGCTGGGTACTCTATGAGGTATGTTTTGGCAAGAGGGCATGTCATTTTGTGTAACAGTTGGTTCGGAAAACATGATCATAAAACAGATGTGATGCCGATAGATGGACTGCAAGAGTGGCAGTGACAGCATTTATATCTCGGCCACCGTGGCACTCATGGACATACCAAATTGCAGAATCGTATGCAAGGTTAAGGGGCACAAGTTGGTCAAAGGGTTTGAGGATTGGGCTTTTAGATTAATGGGGAACTCCAATACAATTCAGATCAGCCTAGCTGCCAGGACTGCAGGGATAGCGCTCACGAAGATGATGATATATTTGGTGTCTCAACTCCTATGACAAAACTGTCCTACAGAGGTGTGCTCAGGGATGATATCTACTCTGTGGTAAAAGGGTTTGACTATGTGATGAACGGTTAATGGGGAATAACACTGCCACTGAGATGCATTGCTGTTGAACAAACGAGACAGCGGGCACGAAAAAGATTATATCTCTTTCATGTTTGATCCTATAGCCATGAAACTTTGCAAAGACATGTGTGAGAATGGAATTTACTCTTATGGTGAAAGGGTTTGATGATTGGGATCACAGTTTTCTGAGGAAAGCCAAAACAATTTAGTGCTGCGTGGCTGCTAGGATAGCAGGGATAGTGAGTGTGAAAACTGACCCAAAACACCATCTCTATTGATCGGATGGGTGACCAACTTTGCATAACCATGTACAAGTATGTGATACATGTGTGGGTCGAAAGAAATTTGTATTGGATTGGTAAAACAACAGGAACATACATGCCAATCAGCAGCAGCGTGACTACGTGGCTGCATAGGCAGCAAGCATGAGAAAATGATAACTCTTTTTGTTTGGATGATATGGCCATGGGATTTTTATGGAGACATGTGCAGATATATGATACACACATGGATTAAAGGAATTGCAAAACAGAGATGCAAATTGCCAGGAACATGCTTGATAACCAGCAGCAACACTGCTGTCCACGATAGACAACAATACGTTCTTAGCCAAAACTGCACTACAAATCTATCCACTTGAATTAAGATGAAAAAACTTTGATATAGTTCAACATATAAGATAGAGGGAAATGTGTGGTTCTCACATTGGGGTTAGGAACAGTTGGAGATGAACGTGATGGCAGCGGTCAGTGTCAATGACAGGTGAAGACAATGTTGGCGATCAATGGAGCAGTGGTATATTTGCTTTGGGGGATCATCCATGCCTCACAATAGATCAAAGAGATGCATGAGTGGGGAATATGAAACAAGATCACAGAGGGGAGAGGGAAGGGCGACCTCACCATGGTCTGCACAAGAGCAGCAGCGATGACGGTCGATGAGTTTCTGCTGCAGGTTCTGGGAGATGGGAAAAGACATTGGGGTGACCTCCATGAAGCGCTGCAGCACCATGGCGTCCTCAAGCAAGATGTGAAGAATTCCATGACTCCGATGATGGGAAGAAACGTGCAACAGCAAAACAAAAATGTTGCTGAGAGGGCAGTGCATTTTGATGGAGAGGTTGGAGAGGGATTTGGAGGGGAGAGGAGTGGCCATCCATGGTGAAGGAAATGGAAGGAGAAGAGGCGGTGGCTGCTGTTTTTTTTTGTGGAGAGAAAGGAGGGAGAGTTGGAGCTGCAGCCATGGGGAAAAGAGAGGAGGAGGGGCGCCCAACTGATGGAGGAAGAGGAGGAGATGGGATGCTCCTTCTCTGGTGCTTGCGTGAGGGAGAGAGGAGGAGATGAGGGGGGATTTTATAGCTGCTGCAGCTGCATGTGTCCATGCCATTGAAGTGAAATAAAAAGGCAGTGAAAAAAAATATGTGCTATCAAGAGGGTTTTGAAGAAGGGTCTTGCTGGTTGTGCGTGGGAAAAGAGAGGAGATATGGCTGTGAATGTATGCATGCAATTGAAGAGGAGTCAAGAGAGGCTAGGTGATTAAGGAAGAGCATTATGTATTGCCTTTTTATTTCTGCATGAGAGTGAGACAATGGTGGCATAGGAGAGGGGAAGAGGGGCTGTCCATCTGCAGTGTGCGTGAAGGAGAAATGGAGGAGGAAATAAAGCTGTTGTTGTGCATGAGGAAGAGGAAAATATATGGCTGCTATTTCCTGCATGGATGCATGCAAATGAAGAGAGTAAAACCCATAGAGTAAATAGGTGCTATTGAAATCAGGTGTGTGTCTCATGGGAATCAAAGGAGAGCATTATTTGTAGTAGTTGTTTTGCATGGGAAGAGAGTGGCAGCTCCTGTGTGTGTCGAGCATAAAAGAAATAAGGGAGAAAGGGTGATGGATGGCTGTTTCATGAGCCCTTCATTACTCATGCAATTAGAGAGTTGCATTGGAGAATAAGAGGGGCTTGTAAAGGTAATTAAGTGGGAACATTTGCTGCAGTTTTCTGCATGAGAGAAAAGGAAGATGCGCCATTGGGAGGAGAAGTGATGACCTGCTCATGTGAGCAAGGGGGAGGAGATATTGCTGGTTGTAATTTTCTGCATGCATGCAAATGAAACAATGGAGTAAAGCAATAGAAATAATAGAGGTGAGTCAATAGGAGAATGAATGGGTGCACATTAATATTGAGCAGGAGGAGAAGGGAGAGGCGCCCTTGGCAGTAAGGGAGGAGGAAGAGAAGATGTATGGCTACCTGTTGCATGCACACTGATGGGATAAAGGATACTCAAAGGAGAGGATTAAACAAAGGTGTTACCATTGTAATTTAAGGGGAAGAATTAGTTGTTGTTGTTCTCTTGCATGAGAGAAAAAGAAGTAAACGTGGGGGTAGCCAGAGCATAGATGGCTGCATGCCATTGGAAGTAAAGGAAAACAAATGAAGGAGTGAAGTGTGTCTAAAAAAAAATAAAAAGAAAGAATTATTGAGCAGTCGCCATAGAGATGAGAAGGGTGATTTCTCCACATGAAAGAGACAAAGTAATCAAGGGGCTAAAGAGTTAAATGCTGCTGTTATTTTACATGAAGGATAGGTGTCATGAGGAAAAGAGAAAGAGATTCACGGCTGCCATTACATACAACAGGTGAGATGGGATAAAGATATACTTGATGGAGTCAAGGAAATTAATAGAGGAATTATCTTTGCATGGAGAAGAGAGGAAGTGTTGGTGTAGCTGCAAAAGTTAACTGTCCATGCATGGTGCTTTCCATATGCAGTCCTAAGATTATTAGTGAATTGAAAAGGAGGAATTAAGGAGGAATTAGTTGACGAAGTTTGTGCATGTAGGAAAAGATCAGGTGCTGTCCAAGGGGATGACGACACATAGATGTGAGGAGGGCTTCTATTTTCCTTTTTACATAAAAGAGAAGTAGAGAATCGTGCATGAGGTGGGAGAGAAAGATGGATGTTTTGGGCTGGTTTGGACTTGATCCAAAGCAAGACAGGGAACTTGGCTTGATCAAAGTGATGGCAGAATTGTGTAAACAAGGAGAGAGATACAGAGTCGTCATATAATTTAGATTTAAGGGGTTGGGAGGACTTGATCAAAAACAAGTAGGAGTCCAAAAAAGGAAGAGGAAAGCGAGAGAGGGAGAGAGTTAGGCTAGGGATTTAGTTTGTGGACAAAGGATTTGATTAGAACTTTTAGATATTGGTTTGATGTTTGGAAAGATGAAGTTGGGATAAACCCAAGGCGTATCTTGAAAACAAACAAAATTTATTTTTCAAGCATAAAAAGTATGCAACGGCATGAATGCAACAAACCACTATGTTGAATTGCAAAAAATTTTAGAAACCCACATTTTTTTGACTATCTAAAATATCAACAACATATCTAAAGTTGGAACATTTTATAAAAAAATAAATTCTTTGTCTTTGTTTGTAGTGTTTTCTAAGTCATATCCCAAAGTTAGAATTTTGGGGTGTGACATTCAGTCGAGAAGATAAATCTCACTTATGTCCAAAAAGGCCAACCATCTCAAACATGTGCATCATGTTGACGGATGGCACAGATTGACCAAAACATAAGCAAGCCATCGAGATAGATCAAAGGGTAACCCAGTTAAAAGGGTAGCAAGCACAAGAGCTGAAGAATGATCTTTAGAAAGATACTTACTAAGATGATTGCAGTTAGGATAGAACATGAATATGGTGTACCCCACTAACTGTGAGCATACCTCCTTCTACATGCACGTGTGCATGTGGTTCAAGGATTTAGGGAATTATGACATTGATGCATAACCAATGTATTAAGTTGCATGATTAAGAATGATTGCCATCATGTTATGAGATTCATGATTTGACAGATAACCATTATGTAACCCAACATCTGGTTCTGAGGACAAGGATCATGATACGAGATTGTACCACAAAGTAGGTAGATATGATCATGTCTTTAGGAACAGGATGATTTTTTTTAGATAGGTAGCAAAGGGTCCAAAAGAAAATTTGGGCAAAAGCACAAACCAGGACATATCATGGGCAAAAGTTGATATTCAAGAGAACCCAACGAGGTTTGGTTAGGTACACACGCATCAGCTCATGTGTTCTAAGCAAGAAGGTGTATTGGAGGCAACTTATGAGATAAGCACAATGATAAGGTTGGATGACAACTCATGGACTTACTGAGGACAAGAGGTTAGACAACTTGTGCTGCAACCACACCTAGAAAGCAAGGCAACCACACATAAAAAGAACTACTGTGTAGGTAGCTACAAAGGAAGAACCAAACATCAAGCATAGCTACTCAAGCAACATAGAGCAAGGCATTTTATCTAACTTTACACAAGCAGAGTGACATCATTTTAATTCAAAAGTTACTTATTGTTAGAACAAGGGTGACAAGAGCAAAGTTATGCATAGGGCAATCAATCATGATGATGCATGCTTCGTCCTATTCGTCCTCACAAAATTACCAGCCTAAGGTGGTAATCACGTTCTATATCGGTGGCATAAGATGCACACTCTCGACATACAGCTAGTCGTTAGCTACAAACAATCTACGCATTCGTGGTTAGCGTACCTGCAGAAAATTTCATTTCAGCCCAACCCAACAATGATATAAGTGCATGAAATGAAATACTGGACTCTAGGTTGAAAGCTAGATGCTTCCATATATATATATATATATATCCCAATAAATATATTTCAGCATCAAAGTACCCGAAATGAAATACGCCTATACATACATAGAGACATGTATATACGGCTGTACCACTAACCCACAATTAAGTACCTGCATATATACATGTGTGTAACATGTAAATATTCCATTAACCAAAACTAGCTCTCCCCTAGACCGATGGTTGGACGATCATGCTCTCACAACTCACACTTACCTGAGCGTAGGTGCGATGTTGCAAAATTTGAATCTATCAACATATATGGCTAATTCATATATGAGGGCTACCTCTACCATTTGACCACAGGGTAGCATAGTGCGGTCATCATACATACATACCTTGGCCTGGGCGTAGATGTAAATTGATCCATACATTACCACTCAAGTGAATGGCATCCATACAATAGCACGCCGTATGGACGACGAAATAAAAATTACAGTAAGTAAATCCCCCCATAGTTAGTACTTAACTAAGCCACCTAAAGGTCCTTAGTTGGGCATAGAGGAATGACCACTGGCATACTTAGATTTAAAAGTTTAAATTTGAACACACCTATATATAGCTATAAGTTCCCAAAACTGATTTTTATAAAGAAAAGCTTTGTTTTAAATACACATGTGACATGTTTACTGTTGAACCTTGCTCCAATACCAGCTATCACGGAACCGTCCCAATTATAAGAGCACAAGTACAAAAACAATCACCGAAGCGATCAATTTATCATACTTGAGCCCATATAACTCTGGTAGTCCAACAAAATCCCGAGGGATTTCAAACCAACCAACATACAAGCCAAGATCGTAGTGATTCAACATAACAAGGCACACGTTACATGCATTTCGCAAGTAGTTCAAATACATCGGAGTTTGATAAGGTTATTACAACTCAGGTTTACAAATAGCGGAAGCAAGGTAATTTGGAACCAATATCACTTTTATTTCAAATACATGCCAGTACCATGGTCCATTCCAACAAAAGCATCATAGATGAGGTAAGTAGGAAGGATCATGCCCATGATCTTACTCCTTCCCTATAGTAGGAGTCATCCAAATCTTGCAGTAGCTATGATACATCACAACCTGCAAAAAGTGGGAATAAACCCTGAGTACGAGAATGTACTCAGCTAGACTTACCCGTCATAAACCAGAAATAAATGACACCAAGGAATATGCAAGGCTGATATATAAGTGGAGCTTGCTGGACAAAATTTTCCATAAAAAGCTCAAGAATAAATGGTTAAACCTTTCTTATTTATCATCCATTTAATTCTCATTAACCTATCAACTAGATTAGCACCTGTACTATAGCAATCACTTGATTAATATCCATCAATAATAACCATATCAGGTTTATCAAGGCCGTGATCATCATCATCATCATAGAACCATTAGGTTGTTTACTGAATGCTACGTTTGCCGCTGCTCTGCAAGTTCTCACTATCCGGGAGAGACGGTGATTCGAATCGATTCCTATCCAGCTGGAGAGTTATTCCTAACACTCACCCATGCTTCCCCCGTCGGAGAGCAAGTAGGTCACCTTTGGTACGACTCAGGAATCGTGGCTCCGATCAGCGCCGCACTCCCAGGGCTACCACTCTGCTAGGGAGGTCAAGACTTTTAATTCACCTGCCTTTGGTCTTACGCCAATGGTCCCCCGCACACCGCACTTCCTCCGGTAGTGCGCACTTTATACTTGCCGGTCTTCCGGCCTGAATCATACTACTAGGCTTCGCTGTCGGAATGACTTATTTGGCCAACTAAGTGTTAGGCATGCGTTCAACATGACAAGAGGACGTACAAGGATCGGTCCTTAATCGACACAGACGGGGATAGATCCACACCCAAGACCTCCATGCCTTGTTGTGTCACTATCATCATCCTGCCCGGTCTCGTTTCATATTATTACACATGGTTCTTTTTCACGATAGCAAATATAGCCAACCGTGATCCGGAATCCACCTATATCCTCCAGGTGACAGGAAATCACCTGGCTTCTACCGAGCTAAGCATGGCTAAGCATAGACGTGATCCTGACTAAATTGGATTCAAGTTATATATACTGGACAAGGAAGGGTATATATGCAGCAAGGGTTTCATCCAACTCCTATACTTAATGCAACAATACATATATAACATATATATACTCATTCACTTTCAAAAATTAGGAGGCTTATAATGCTCCGGGGCTTGCCTGGAATCCGACACAAGTCAGTTAAGTTAGCTTGCGCCATCTTGACGGCATCCAAGTTCACAACACTTGTGTAGTCCTTCCATCATCCCGATAGGTCCACCGTCATGCCCTTCACGTGGTTCATCTAGCATACCTAAATGAGATGCAAGATGCAAGTGTATGAACACGTAGAAGTGCAATAGACAAAGCATCACACACAAGAAGCACGGCAAGAGCATGGTTACACTAAACATACTTAAGCACATCTCACTGCTCAACTTAATGATTACACAACCAACATACTAAGATAGAAAAGAATGCGAGGAAGTATATCAGGCATGGCATACATGTTTCACAATATCTCAGGTGTATTAACTTGGCTATTATCAAAGGCATGAGTCATACATAGCAATATACCAAGCAACAGCAATACAAGGAATCTGTCATTTTTAGGACTGTTAACAGCAGCTGAGAAAATAAATCATAACTGGAGTTACACAACTCTAAAAGACATGCAAGAAGACATTTTAGAAAGATTAAGAAATTATCTACATTTGATATTTAGACATCAAAGCATGATTCTCAACTTAAGCTGGTCGAAATTATAAAGTTCCAGAATCTGTCCCTGACAAACAGAGAGCAGCTATTTCTGGAATTCAACTTTGAACGGACATAACTCACAAACCACAAGGCTAAATACTACCAAATTTTAACAGAAGCTAGATAAATGAATTATCTATAACTTTGCTATAAACAAGATTCCCAGAAAACATCATTTACATATTGTAAATCAAACAGTTCCAGAAACTATCCAGAAACAACAATTGCAAACAATTAATTATTAACTTATGTTTCAAACATGCATTTGAGCAAAACCATTGTTACCAACAGTTTGCACATATCTAAATAACACCATAAAACATAGTGGTCATTACCAAATAAATTTATTTAATGCATTTCTTAATTTATTTGGATAATAGGGTGAATTAAAGAATATATAACAAAATTGCCCAGTAAATTCCACCAAAATTACAGTAGCCTCTACATACTAAAAATAGGCTACTATACAAATTTCATTGTATTTTAACAAACATAGCAGTCTCTATGAAAAAGACAAATTGCTATTGCAATTAACCATGTGAGAGCAAGATAAATTTAAAACTCATATTTTCTTCAAACACATGACCATAATATATATCAACATGATACAACAATATCACAGAATGGTAGTGGAACAACATTTTCTATTTTTACATTTTTATTTATAATTATAAACTATTTATCAATCCCCACGAAGACATCTCTGTTCAAAACATGGATAGAATCTGTCATACCACATTAAACAGCCATAACTTGAGTTTCATATGCCCATAAATTATGCTTATGTACTTTCTAGAAAGCTTACTAAATTGTGAACAACTTTGTTATAAACATCTAGAGCTAAATCTACGACTAACAAGGTCTTACATAACAAACAATGCATCCCTGTCTGGGTTTAGACAGAAACTGAAATTATAATTTAAACTACTAAAACTAAACATATGCTCGACCAAAAATTATGCTATTTAGCTTGATGGAAAGCTTATTAAAAGTACTACAACTCATATATTTTCATCCAGGCATGATTCACAACCTAACTGAGCCAAACAATACAAACATGCAGATCTACTCAGAATAGGAGCAAAGCAACACAGGGTATTTGTCATTTTTATAACTCTTAATATGTCATGATTAAATTCATGAAACTTTTAGCAGACAATAAATATTATATTTAAAGCATGTCACAATATTTACACATTTATTTGAGAAATAATATAGCGGTTATGAAAAAGACAAATATAATAAGCAATTAAAACTGAACTGCACAAATCCACTTTTACCGTTAAAACTTCAAACTAAAAAATGCAATAATATAGATCTACTGCATAGAGAATTTCATAAGGATTCCAAAAAGTCCGCGTTTGCTATTTTACGACTTTTCTACGAATTTCTATGCATTTCCAAAGTTCATCCATAAAATCTGCAAAAATAAAAGAAAAGGAAAAAGATCTTGCACCAGGAACCCTAGCTTTTCTAAGAATCACGGCACAGCCCAGTAACACTATTCATATGAGTCTTGGCTTCGCATCTGGAACCCTGAGTTGTTTCTTATTCTAACCTGAGGTCCTTTCTCTTCCGAGCACTCAGACGGATGTGGACACTGGCAGCAACGAAGGAAGGGCTCTGGGGCTTGCCAGCGGCAGGTCACGGTCGTGTCTGGCATTGGCTTAGCCCCGAGCTGCAGGCGGAGCAGCAGCACCAGGGCAGCGACCACGCAAGGCACCGTCGCCGGCGCTGCAGGGAAAGGAAAGGTATAGGGGCCGGTGCGGCTAGGGTTTCAGCGTGGACGCGCGCACGACGTGGAATCGAGCGCTGTAGAGCTATGCAGGGAAGGAGGAGAGGGAGCAGCGGTGGGTGGGAGGAGCTCTGCTGCTCAGCAATGGTGGCCATGGCCATGGCGAGGAACTGGACAAGCAAGGGCGAGGAGAGCGAGAGATGACACCAGAGAGAGTGGAGAGTGAGCGCCTGGGGATGGGGAGCATCTGGTGTGGCTTGGCGTCCACTTTAGACGAGCAGGGGCGCATGGCAGTGGAGCTTTGCTATGGTGGGGGCGCCCAGCTTGCATGGAGAACGCGTCGGCATTTCGTCGAGCACGTGGCGTGCAACGAAGTGGCCGGCGTGGGAGGCAATTTTGTGCCTTTTTCAGGCCGAATTGGACCTTGGGCTAAAAATGAAGTTTGCTCAACTCGGCCTTCTCTCCAACTTTGATTAAGAGTGCCAAGCCATTAGAGTAACAGATTTGGAGATAATTAGATGCCAAGCCACGAGTGTCAACGTATTGATGGTGATTAGCAAAACTAAGAATTGATGACCGAAACAAAGTCAAACTGGTGTCATCTTTTGGTATGCTCTTGTCCACAATATATACTCCAACTTTTACTAAGGGGTCAACTCAAGTTGTTCAACAAAATTTGGAGAACACGGAATGCCAACGTGATGAACTGCAATCCCAGACTTAGAAATTCGAAGTGCTGGAAATTATAGCAGATTCAATCTTTTGACCTTTATTTGAGGTGCTTAAAAGATGATTCAGATAAGAGGCCTTAAACAAAGTTTGTAGAACATGAACTGAGCTACAACTTTTGTTAAAGGGTCAAAGACTGGTTCAGCATGGTTAGGAACCTACAAAGCTCCCAATTATGATACCCGAAACTGAGCACCTTGAGGACTTTGCCAAAAATTTTTGAGATCCAAAACAGCACTGCATTGAATCTTGTGAGCTTCATTTGACTAGGATATGTACCAAACTAGCTCTTAACCATTAAATAAAGTTTGTTCTACAGAAGCAAAACTACAACCTTTATTTAAGGTCAAACCTCATAACTGGTACCAAAGTCAAACATTCACTTTGGTCAAAGTAGCAACTTGATAAAGCTCAAACTAGGGATTTAGAGCAAATAAAGCATTTTCTTGGCACAAGCTCAACATGAACCCTTCATGACCTTTGTTGTAGAGTTCATCTAGAGTCATTTGGTCAAGATTGCAAGATTAGCTTAGTAACCCAAGGTTCCATTCACTTAATAAGGTCATTCCAACAAGCATGTAACTTATCCTTTGATTTGACCTTTTGAATCCAAACTTCATGAAACTTTTTGAGTGATCAACCTAGGTAGAGATGGAGATAATACACATGAAAGAAGCACCATCAACACCCACAAGCTTTATTATGCAGGATCATCAAGCATTCACTTGTCGCCACATCGAAGTATGTTTCATACTATCATATATGAACAAATGATGCTTATGCTCATGAAATGTAAGTGCCAAAATGCAAGACAAACACCTGGGGTGTTACAGCCACCTCTTTTGGACAAGCGATGTAGGACTAATTCTTCCACCGTTTGCTCTGTTGGGCTATTATACATCAACTTGGTCCTTCCACATCCCTCACTTGAGCTCATTCAAGGGAGCAGCTTGGGGCGCCTCTCTTGGGCCTCTATCATGCCATATGAGCCTCTTCTCACGTCATGGGCCATGCTTGGGCGTGGGGCCTGTTGACGGTTCTTAAGTATCAATTTTAATTATCAAATAAACAAGGAAAAGGACCAATATACAAACAACACCTAGAATTAGGGTTTGATCTAACAAAATTCCATGAGTTTTGTTGTTTATCTGCTTGTACAAGGGGTTATCAGGAAATAAGGAAGAAAAGCCCACATGTCTGAATTACATAGAGATATTAATCTGCCGCGGGAACGAACGGGAAGGCGATCGGGCCCGGGGGCAGGGTGCCCGCCCTAACCCCGTGGGCGCCTGCCCACTTCCTATAGCCAATCACGGTGAATCTCGCAGATTATGCTCCACCGACCTAAAGGATCAAGGATAACCGTTCAATCAATGTTGGTTTGATCCAACGGCCCACGTTCACCTGAGGGGACTATATAAGCAGACCCCCTGGCCCCTGGAGGAGAACAAGTTCATTATAGAGGTGAGAGGTGCCCTCGAAAGATAACCTTTCCTCTACATAGACTTAGGGCTAAGCATCCAATGTGAGAGTAGACTAGTTTGACTAGATTGAGAGAGATAGAGTGGAGGTGTAGATGAGAGCAAGCCCGACCTATCGGTGTCTACTCCGAGGTTGTACCTGCGGGATCAAGTCTTCTAACCCGAGGCTTGCTCCTAGGATTCTTCAGTATTTTGACTTCTAAATTCTAGTAAGTTCTTGTTTTATTGTTCTTTGGTTTATGAGTTTACTTTGATCTCTTCGCGTAGAGTTTAGAGTAATCATCTCTACCGTAAACGTGGTGTTTAGGCTAGGATACTCATAGATATCCCTTGACTAGCTAGACCGTGGTAGTAGCGAGGAACGTGACATTTCCGAGTTACCTTTGTAGCCCATATCCCGTTAGTAGGATCGATAGGGTTTATAGGTGCGGGTCAAACATCCTCTATGGTGTCTAGATTCCATGAGCCTCCCCAACAGAACAGTAGAATAGTAGATTACGGTTGTAGTCTTCTCTATACATCACTCACATCGAGTCACATTCTTTGTAGCCTAAAGGTTAGTAGTAATAGACCGGGTTAGTCAGATGCACGCTTTTGTCCTAGTGGTAAAAATATAAATACGATACTCTGGATAACATCCCAGGTGAAGTGCTCACTGATATCCGTGCACTTGCGGATCAATTCCTTATTGCGTTACCAAATATCAACAAGCATTTCTGGCGCCGTTGCCGGGGAGAAAGACAGTTTGCTGAGATAACCTTGGGTCTTACTACTAGCTTGTATCTATACTTTTATATTTTCTTATCTTTTTATATTCTTTATTTTCTTTACTCTTACCTTATGGAAAACCAAGATTCTAAATCGATCTATCAATTTGCAACACCTTCGAAAACTGACCTTTTACCATGGGAGTCATCACAGCCTATCCAAATATCCCAGTATAGGTTAAGTTCTAGGTTGATTGCCATGATTCAAAACCTATCCTTTTCAGGAAAGGAAGACGAAAACCCTTTCATATTAGAGATTTTGAGCAAACATGTGAATGTCTTCGCATTGAAGGCATTTCTGATAAAACTTTATGTTGGAAGCTTTTTCCTTTTTCTTTAAGGGGAGAAGCTAGACAATGGTATAATCAGAAGGTAGGTCAACAACGAGGTGAATGGGGAGTGTTACGAGCCGACTTTTGCCTAGATTTTTATTCCCTCGACCGTATCGGCGACCTTAGACTCGAAGTCCTATCTTTTAAACAAAAAGATAATGAAACTTTGGGAAAATCCTGGAAACGTTTTTCTGATCTTTTAGAATCTGGTCCAAACCTTAATCTTGAAGGTGACTTCTCCTTCGTGTGACGGCCTCTAACTGTCCTTTTATGATGCATCTTGATCCTTGTTCTATGTCGGTTTGATCTAGGGGTTGTGGTTCATCCCATCAGACTATATAAGTAGAGGCTGACCCCCCTAGAGGCATCAATCCATCACAATCATGGCTCACTATTTAGTTCAAAGGTGTCCCTTGAAAGGATAACCTAGAGTTGCACTAGTTATCACTACTACATTTTTTATTTTCCGTGGCGGGCCTTTTTTATTTTTCGAGGTGGGCAACAAAAATGCCTCGGATGAATGGTCACGGTAAATCTAACCTTTTCCTAGGCAGTTCGATGCCTGCCTCGGTTAATATAATAAAAACCAAAAAAAAAGAGAAATCCATGGACAGGCCCGCCAAGCCTATCCATGGCTACAACATCCGCCTATGCACACTGCTACTCGTCGAGACCACCGGCAGGTGGTGTAGGTCACCAGATCCACGCCCCCGCTGCCTCTGGTGGCCAGATCCACCACTACAGGGTGCCTTCCCACTAGATTTACCACCAAATGACTCCTTCCTGCTAGATCTATGCCATTGACGGAAGGGAGGAGGGGTATCAGTGTTGCTCATCTGTGGGAGAAGAGGGAATAGTGAGAAGAGGAAGAAAGGAAGAGAGGGAGATGGGAAACTACCTCGATGTCGTCATGCCACCACAAGTGACCTTGATGCCATTGGGGGGTGCTCGCCATTGATGCAGCCAAATCCAGATGGGGTGAGGGAGAGGGGCCATGCCTGCCATGCCGCTGCTAGAGGAGCACCATGCTCGCCGCACCAAAGAGCTGAGCAAGAAAGAGGAAGAGAGAGAACGAGAGGGCGGCGGCATTGCTTTGACACTACTCAAGAAAGGGAGGGGAAGGGTGACGGTGCCGCGAGGGAGTCGTGAGGGAGGGGAAGGGCAACAGCGTAGCGAGGGAGGGGAAAGGTGACGATGTCCTCAGTCATAGGACAGGGAGAACAAAAGAGTGATAATGAAACCCTAGGGTTACATGTTTATACATAGAGCGCTTATTGGGCCTCAATCCAAGGCTTGTTTGGGCCTCAACCTTTTTTCTAAGGCGGGCAAGTTAGGATGTCCACCGTTGAAAATGGCCTTATTTTCTAAGATATGCCTTTCATAAGGCTTGCGTTAGTTAATAGATTTTAGGAGGTGGTTATTTTTAACCGCCTTCATTAATGGATTTTGTGAGGTAGTTATTTATGACTACCTTGGTTAATGAAACCATCTCATTTAATCTAGGACATTAACCAAGACGGTTGAAAAAGCAGCCCGCCTCCAAAGCTATTTTGGAAAGGTCACAGAAAAGGTTTGATGTAGTAGTGTAGGGTGTTGCTGGAAACATAAGAATATAAATTAGAGGAGTCAAGCAACGCTTGGATTCTAGATCTAGTCGCGAGGAGGTTAGATACACATTGTACTTCTCTCTTGTATTCAACATTGTTAATCTATTTATGTTATTTGTCTTCTAGTTCATTGTGTTTATCTTCTATTTCATATATTTGTTCTTCTAGTTCATCATTTAGATCGTCTAGTTCATCTTGTTATTGTTCTAGTTCGTCTAGTTCTTGTCTATTTCATCGTGTTCTTGTCTAATTCATGTTTCCTATAGTTCTTATTCTAGTTTGTGTATGAGTCAAATACTGGAAATGAATTGGTATCATTATATTTTCATATTTATAATGTTCATTACCTACTTTGATTATATGTTTAGCATAGTTGGATTAGCTTTGTGTTTATGCCTTTGTTCATATAGCGCTTACCAATCTATTAATGTCATTAATCCTTATACCTTAGACCTATATGAAATTGTGGAGAAACCCACAACGTCATTACACTCATTACAAAGATCCAAATCAAGCATGAGAATAATGACAAACCAACTAAGCATTAAAGTTTTATACTTCAAACATTGACTCAACTTGTGATACTATGGTTCTCTTCATATTAAAGGTAAAGATCCTAAGACTGTCTTTCAACTACGTCAGCAGGTTGCAAGAGAAGATTCTAAAAGCTTACCAAATCAAGGAGTGAAGATGAGAACAAGTACTTTTAAAAAAGCAACAAAATAGAGAGGAATAGCAAGGGAAGAGATGTAGTATAGGTCAAAATATTATGGTTTATGGACCAAGGATTTCATGAGAATTCTAAAACCTTAAGGGCCAATTTCTAACTAGGCTTCTGTCTTACAGTCAGCATTGCTCTGATACCACTTTATAATACCCGATTTTAAGGACAAAACTAGATATACACCATATGTGAGTCTTAAAAGTCAAATCTCACATATAGCTACAAATAAGGGGTAATATCAATAGACATGCATATATTATATAACAAACTTAGTATATCAGAGATAACCTTAGGCAGCAAACAACGAAAGATAACTCACTCGGGTATTAACTCCACTCTACAAGATCCAAACTAACTGGTTGATCACATGGCTAAACTCCTCTTGGATTCTGGGAAAATAGCAAGAGTGAGTTCATGTCGAACTCCGCAAATATAGCAATATGATATTATAGATCCCACAATCTCATGATCAATGTAACATAAATAATGTAGAGCACTAAACAATAAATAATGAGTATTAACACAACAAGAATCATGTAACAGAACCGTCTAATTTATAAGAATTCAAGTGAATTAGCGACCACGAAAGCAGTCAAGCCAATGGACTTCAACCCATATAAACCCGGTAGTACGACGAAACATCAAAAGATCTCGATTCAACCAACATACAACCAAGATCGTACATGATCAAACATCTGCATCACAGATTACAAACATTCAACATAGAACATAGTTTTACATCCATTAGAGTTCATGTGAAACTTATTACAACACCAGTTTGATAGCGGAAGCAAAGTAGATTTGAAACGTCACACACACATAGTCTTGTTACATGCCAGTCTTGTGATCAACCCAACAAAAGCAGAAGTAAAGCAACTAGAGCTGATCTTGCCCTAGATCTACTCTTTATCCGCAGCCGGATGGTGACAGTTAGCGCAGTAACCGTGATACACGATGTCATCTGCAACAAGGTTAAATAAAACCTTGAGTACGAGAATATACTCAGCTAGACTTACCTGTCACAAACCAGAAATAAAGTGACACCAAGGATTATGCAAGGCTCATATATGTGGGCTGGTTTGACTCACATTTTGCATAAAAGTAGTTTGACGTAACACATTTACCTCCTTATTAGCAGCAAATTAATTACTTAAAGAGCTATTCACTAGATTGGCACCTGTTCTAAGCAATCACTTGATTATTAAGCATTGCAGTAATAACCATATCCAGATTATCACATAGACATCATCATTCTCATCATAACCATTAAGTTCATTTAGTGAGTTCTACGTTGCCGCTGCTCAAGTCAAGTTCTCACTATCCGAGAGAGACGGTGATTCGAATGGATTCCTATCCAGCTGGAGGGGTATTCCTAGCACTCACCCAGGCGAACTTTGCAAGAGCAGCCATAGGTCATCTTTAGCACAACTCATGACCAATTCGTGGGTCCGAACAGCGCTGCATCCCCAAGGACGACAATCTGCCTGGGTCAGGACAGTAACCTGACACCTTGGGCTTACGCCATTGACTCCCCGCACATACTTACTACCAACCGAGGTGCGCACTCAAACAGAACGGGGTGCCCGGCCTGAGTTGACTCATAGTCTTTGCGGTCGGAACGACTTATCCGGCCAACTAAGTGTCAGGCATGCGTTCAACATGACGAGAGGACGTACAGCGTATCGGTCCTTAACCGACAAAGACGGGGATAGATCCTCACCCAAGACCTCTCTGCCTTGTTGCTTCACTATCGCATTCCAGCCCGGTCTCCATTCATTATTATCACATGGTTATTTCCACGATAGCAAATATAGCCAACCGAGATCAGATATCCACCTATCTCTCGCAGGTGACAGGAAATCACCCGGCTTCTACCGAGCTAAGCATGGCTAAGCAGTATTTCGATCCTAGACCAACTCAAGGTGAGGTATAAGGTGGACAAGGCAGTCACTATGCTGCAAGGTTGTCATATAAACGCCTAACACTTAATGCATCAATACATAACCATAGTTAATTGACTCTTGAGCATGATAACAAAAATAGTAGGAGGCTTATAATGCTCCGGGGCTTGCCTTCGATGTACGTGGACGGGCGATGATTGGGGCACTCCGGCAAGTCCTCCTCCTCAGCTCCTTTTTCTTGAGGTTGGTCCCTCTGCTGTTCCTCTAGCTCGGGCGGGGTGAACTCCAAAACTGTCACTCCTTTGGATGCACCTAGGTATGCATGACAAGGTGATAAACATAGGGAATGCACATAGGATGCAATATGCCATGATGAGGTGCTAAGGAACATGTAACAAGGTGCAAACATCATCAAAAGATTCTAAGATTGAGTAGATAACAGATTAACAAGTAAGTGCATACTTCTTCTTCGGTAGAAAGGCTAACTATAGAAGCTATTCAACCTCAACTACCTAAACTCAGCAACTGGGTTGAGGGACAGACTGGGTGGTCACAAGAATCAGGTATAACTTGGTCACCAGTTGGCCAAATGAAGTGAGTGAGCACTTTCTGGAAAGCTTAACAAAATGTCTACAATTCACTTTTAGACATCATAGAAAGATCCCCAACAGAAACAGGTCAAAACAGAGAGAGTCCCAGGTCTACTCTGGAAAATCCAGAGAGCAAGCATTTCACGACAGCAAATTGTAACAGCCATAACTTCTAAACTATTCAGCCAAATGCCATGAAATTTGGACACAAGATAGAAAAATACGTCAGCTACAAGTTTGCTAGACACAAGTTTTCCGGAAAACTTCATCTGCAAGCAGTTCTTAAGGAACTTCTACCAACTACCCAGAATTTGCTCTAGATGAGGCCTAAATAGCAAAGATAATATTTTAGCACATATTAAGAAAGTACCATTGGTTCAAACCAAAAGTACCAGCAGCTATAACTTGTCTAAGAAACACCATTAAACATCATGACAAGGTCGAAACTCATTTTAATATCCCCTTTTCTATTTATTTGATTATTAAGGTGAATTAATGAGCATATAGTACCAGTGCTCCAACAATTCCAACAAAACTACGACAAGCTACTCATGCCACAACAAGGTTACTGTAAAATTCTCATGGCCAGTGCACATGTACAATGTAGTGTACAAAAATGACAAGCTACCAAAGGCATTAATGGCATAAATGAGAAACCCTATCAAAAAGAGTCAAACAACATATTTTAGATTTTTCATAGCTTTAGCTTCACAAGATTACATCACCCGGCAAGTTTCATCACAAAAGGTGTTATAATATATTTATTAAAAATACCACAAGAAACTCCTATTTAAAAAAGGGATATTTATAACTTCAACATAAGGCATCTAAAAATCATGAGAAATTTATCAGAGCCTATTCATAGCATAAGTAACACCCTCCTAATTTTGCATGGTCATAGGACGTACAGATCTCATGATATAATTGCCCTCTTTTTATTAGGGATTAAAAGAGGTAAATCATAACTATTTATTTCTGCAAAAACATGGCATGTTTCATATTTTTATTAAAAACTAGACTAACTCAAGAGTACAGCAAAACTGGAATCACTCCATTTGGATCTGCCTAGCTCAAGTTATGAATTTTCCAAAAACACTCTAAATCTGCCAAAAACAGAAATAGGGGAAGAGAGGGACAGAGGCTCACAGAGGAGTCCCACGCGTCAGCGACACAAAGGACAGAGGCGAGCTCGGTAGCAGGAGATCTCAACGACGGCGAGGTCTCTGGGGAAACCAAGGGCAACGTCATGTTCCTCTCTTCCATGCGTTCCGTTTGACCTACTTGGCCCGCGCTCTACTCGCTTCTAGGGGGCTCGCCGTCGGGAATGGCGGAGCGGCGGCGCTGTGCGGCGGTACGCCGGCGAGCTGGGGCCATGGCGACCTAGTAGAGGTTAAAGATGAGCAATAGTGAAGCAAGGGGAAGCTGTAGGAAGAAGAATCACGGCCGGAGGTGAATGAAGCCGACCATTGCAGTGACTGGAACTCGAACTTTACCGACGTTTTACATGCAATCTACTCGATGATTTTTGCTCAAATTTGTCCCAATGGATAGAGCCACACGAGTGTACTGGTTTGCTTTAAGGATCAAGGTCTGGTTTGTCCTAGATTTCAAAGTACAAAGCTCCCAAGAGACCTACTGTTGACACCGTTTTTGGACACGTATCTGGGAGATAATGAGGTGTAGATCGGCAGGCAAATAAAGTGGTGACTGGTTGATAGAGGAGTTGCCGATGAGGGTTGATATCGATGATGAAACAACAGAATGTGGCCAAGTCCAGGAGTGGTGATGGATCTATGCCGATGACTGATGCTGATAGTTGCCGATGGCTACGAAAGGTGATTTGCTGATGGATAAAGGAGGCGTAGGAATTGTCGATCGGATGGTGATGGTGTGCTGATCGGTTGTGCTGGATAAATTAGGCGTAGGAATTGTCGATCGGATGGTGATGGTGTGCTGATCGGTTGTGTTGGATAAATTAATGTTTTCCATAGTTATTAGAGTTTGCTTTGCATACAGATTCCGTTCAATTTGGAATTCGAGTTCTAGTCGTGTCTGATTGTAACTGTTTGAACAGGGTATAAATGTAGACCCCGTGGCAATGTAATGAAGATACACAATCAATCAAACACAAGTTTTTACATTTATTCCAGCATCTACTTTTTCGATGACTTCGCCAACTCGCATATTTTCTTTTTACTTACGAGTTCTTAGGGATTCATTGAGTCAACCTCGACGAGTTCTCAAGTTCCGCGTGAATAACTCTTGGCCGTGACATCCGGGCGCATCGCTGTTGTCGGGACCAAAGTATTCGAGTTATCACCTTTCTCGATTGTAAGCTCAAATCGGCTGGCACGCCTTAACGTTTGAATCGGTTATTAGCCCTTTGTGTTTGCAGATCCACTTTTGCACCAACAATATCAAAGAATAAGTCTTACAAGAAAAGATACAAAGATATACCAGAACTCTGATTATTCCTCCGAAGATTCCTCCAGAACCCAGGCGTAGCGCCACTCTCCCAAACTCTCAACTAGAACTAACTTATTACACTGGAAAGTTTAGCCTTAATTCTCAAGAGGTGAGAGGTCATCCATTCAAGGGACACCTCTACATCTTCATAATGTGGTGCCCATAGGGAGGGGGGTCTGCCTCTTTATTTATAACCTAGAAAAGCCTCCCACCTCTTGTGGACAGGCGATGTAGGACTAATTCTTCCACCGTTTGCTCTGTTGGGCTATTATACATCAACTTGGGCCTTCCAGATCCCTCATGTGAGCTCATTCAAGGGAGCAGCTTGGGGCGCCTCTCTTGGGCCTCTATCATGCCATATGAGCCTCTTCTCACGTCATGGGCCTTGCTTGGGTGTGGGGCCTGTTGACAGTTCTTAAGTATCAATTTTAATTATCAAATAAACAAGGAAAAGGACCAATATACAAACAACACCTAGAATTAGGGTTTGATCTGACAGAATTTCATGAGTTTTGTTGTCTATCTATTTCTATAGGGGGTTATCAGGAAATAAGGAAGAAAGGCCCACATGTCTGAATTACATAGAGATATTAACGTGCCGTGCAATTTTCTATCATCTAGAAGACTCCAGAAGCCACGGGAACGAACGGGAAGGCGATCGGGCCCGGGGCCAGGGCGCCCGCCCTACCCCCCTAGGCGCCCGCCCACTTCTTGTAGGCAATCACGGTGAATCTCGCGGATTATGCTCCACCGACCTAAAGGATCAAGGATAACCGTTCAATCAATGTCGGTTTGATCCAACAGCCCACGTTCACCTGAGGGGACTATATAAGCAGACCCCCTGGCCCCTAGAGGAGAACAAGTTCATTATAGAGTTGAGAGGTGCCCTCGAAGGATAACCTTTCCTCTACATAGACTTAGGGCTTAGCATCCAATGTGAGAGTAGACTAGTTCTACTAGATTGAGAGAGATAGAGTGGAGGTGTAGATCGAAGGAAGCCCAGCCTATCGGTGTCTATTCCGAGGTTGTACCTGCAGGATCAAGTCTTCTAACCCGAGGCATGCTCCTAGGATTCTTCAGTATTTCGACTTCTAAATTCTAGTAAGTTCTTGTTTTATTGTTCTTTGGTTTATGAGTTTACTTTGATCTCTTCGCGTAGAGTTTAGAGTAATCATCTCTAGCGTAAACGTGGTGTTTGGGCTAGGATACTCATAGATATCCCTTGACTAGGTGGACCGTGGTAGTAGCGAGGAACGTGACATTTCCGAGTTACCTTTGTAGCCCATATCCCGTTAGTAGGATCGATAGGGTTTATAGGTGCGGGTCGAACATCCTCTGTGATGTCTAGATTCCGTGAGCCTCCCCAACAGAACAGTAGATCATCCTTACCAAGGTTAGAACGAGATTATGGTTGTAGTCTTCACTATACATCACTCACATCGAGTCACATTCTTTGTAGCCTAAAGGTTAGTAGTAATAGACCGGGTTAGTCAGATGCACGCTTTCACCTAGTGGTAAAAATATAAATACGATACTCTGGATAACATCCCGGGTGAAGTGCTCACCGATATCTGTGCGCTTGCGGATCAATTCCTTATTGCGTTACCAAATATCAACAAGCATTTCTGGCGCCATTGCCGGGGAGAAAGACAGTTTGGTGAGATAACCTTGAGTCTTACTACTAGCTTGTATCTATACTTTTATCTTTTCTTATCTTTTTATATTCTTTATTTTCTTTACTCTTACCTTCTGGAAAACCAAGATTCTAAATTGATCTATCAATTTGCAACACCTTCAGAAACTGACCTTTTACCATGGGAGTCATCACAGCCTATCCAAACATCCCAGTATAGGTTAAGTTCCAGGTTGATTGCCATGATTCAAAACCTATCCTTTTCAGGAAAGGAAGACAAAAACCCTTACCTTCATATTAGAGATTTTGAGCAAACATGTGATTGTCTTCGCATTAAAGGCATTTATGATAAAACTTTACGTTGGAAGTTTTTTCCTTTTTCTTTAAGGGGAGAAGCTAGACAATGGTATAATCAGAAGGTAGGTCAACAATGAGGTGAATGGGGAGTTTTACGAGCCATCTTTTGCCTAGATTTTTATTCCCTCGACCGTATCGGCGACCTTAGACTCGAAGTCCTATCTTTTAAACAAAAAGATAATGAAACTTTGGGAAAATCCTGGAAACATTTTTCTGATCTCTTAGAATCTGGTCCAAACCTTAATCCTGAAGACCCTGTTCTTTTATTTCACTTTTTTCGAGGTCTTCAGAATGATCATAAACAAATGCTACATACAATGTCAAGAGGTTCTTTCTTTCGCATCCCTACTGATGACGCTAGAGCGATCCTAGATAGAATCCTAGAAGCTGAGATGGATAATACCCTTCATGATGAAACCCAAGAAGCCGAAGTAGACACTTTGCCAAATTCTCTATCAACTTTAGCTATCCCAAGTTCTGAGCCACAGAAGGAAGAAATTCCACCACCTGATTTCATGCTGGATATAGAATCTGATCTTTTGTCGATTTTGGAAACATTTCAAACTACCATTCTATTGACAGACCCCAAAACGGCCATTTTAGCATTTGTTTGCCAACTGAACATCAATTGAGAGAGCTTATCGTAGTCATGAGTAGCGAATGGTTGGAGAAGTCAGAGCTTTCCTCTGATGTGATCCGTTTGGACACACCTCCTATAACTATACGTTGTGCTTATGATTCTGATCAATTTGATGCTCTCTATAATCCTGTTGTGGGGATCAACATCATGTTTGAATCTTTTGCACTTAAATTATTTAAAAATGTGGTCTTAACCCCCACAACAAAGGTCATAAAGGAATCTTCGGGACGATTAGTCCCCAGTCTTGGAATTATTAATGTCCTACCCCTTATGGTAGAAGGCTCCATGGTTCATTTGAACTTCTATATCTTTGATACATGGGACTTTGACCTGTTGATAGGACAACTTTTTAGAAGACTCCTTCATGAAGGTCATACTGGAAAGCTAAACATTTCTTATGGAAAATTTTTAAATTTCCAATAACGATTTCTCACTCCTTAAATAATAAGACCGAGTCATATCTTTTGCCCGATACTACGGAGGAGGTAAAGGCTACATCTCTAGAGATTTTAGATGAACCAGACTTGGAAGACGAAGCTCCTTTCTTCATAGAGGAAGAAGCTGAACCATCTAAACCTGAACCCTTAGACGAGTTTGTAGAAACACCTAGACCTCCCATAAAGCTTAAAACTTTACCACCCGGTCTTATCTATGCTTTCCTAAACAATAATCTAGAGTTTCCTATGATCATTAGTGATAAACTCACTCAGGAGCAAACTCTGCGTTTGATGACCATTCTTGAGAAACATGACTCAGTTTTTGGCTACTCACTCCAAGATCTTATAGGAATCAGTCCTATGATTTGTACCCATCGTATTCCGACAGATCCTTCGGTTTCACCTTCTCGAGAGCCCCAATGTAGACTGAACAACGCAATGAGAGAGGTAGTTAAAAAGGAAGTTATAAAGTTGCTGCATGCAGGGATTATATATCCTATGCCGCACAGTGAGTGGGTGAGCCCAGTTCAAGTTGTGCCTAAAAAGGGAGGCATGACTGTCGTTATGAATGAAAAGAACGAGCTAATTCCGCAACGCACCGTCACAGGGTGGCGGATGTGCATAGACTATAGAAAACTAAACAAAGCCACGAGAATGGATCATTTTCCTTTACCTTTCATAGATGAGATGCTAGAGCGATTAGCGAACCATTCGTTCTTCTGTTTCTTAGATGGATATTTAGGGTTTCACCAGATCTCGATCCATCCCGATGATTAAACCAAAACCACTTTTACATGCCCATACGGAACTTATGGTTTCCGTAGAATGTCTTTTGGGTTATGTAATGCACCAGCTTCTTTTCAAAGATGCATGATGTCTATATTTTTTGATATTATTGAAGAAATTATGGAAGTTTTCATTGATGATTTCTCTGTAATTGAAAAAACTTTTGATAGTTGTCTTGAAAACTTAGACAAGGTTTTGCAAAGATGTTAAGAAAAGCACTTAGTCCTTAATTGGGAAAAATGACATTTTATGGTTAGGGAAGGAATAGTGCTAGGACACCTAGTGTCTGAAAGAGGTATTGAGGTAGACAAAGCTAAAATTGAAGTAATTGAACAACTACCTCCACCTGTGAATATAAAAGGAATTCGAAGCCTTCTTGGTCATGCTGGTTTTTCTAGCAGATTCATAAAAGATTTTTCATTTATTGCTAGATCACTTACTCTTTTGCTAGCCAAGGATGCTTCTTTCCAATTTGATGATGGATGCCTAACATCTTTCAATTTATTAAAGAATGCACTCATCTCTGCACCAATCATTCAACCCCCTGATTGGTCGTTACCTTTTGATATTATGTGTGATGCTAGTGATTATGCTGTGGGGGTAGTATTAGGACAAACTAAAGACAAGAAGCATCATGCAATTGCTTATGCCAGTAAAACTTTGACAGGAGCTCAACTTAACTATGCAACCACTGAAAAAGAGCTTCTGGCAGTTGTCTTTGCCATTGATAAATTTAGATCTTATTTAGTTGGAGCTAAAATAATTGTTTACACTGATCATGTTGCACTAAAGTATCTACTCACTAAAAAAGATGCTAAACCTCGCTTAATTAGATGGATCTTATTACTTCAAGAATTTGACTTGGAAATAAAAGATAAAAATGGAGTAGAAAATTATGTTGCTGATCACTTGTCTATAATGTATTTTAAGAATCCATAGGAAACCCCATCAATGACTCACTCCGGGACGACATGCTCTACGAGATTAAGAGGTCTGACCCCTGGTATGCAGATATGTTAATTTTATGGTTTCAAGGTATGTACCACCAGGAGCAAACAAGAAGAAGCTTATTCAAGAAAGTCGTTCACATATATGGGATGAGCCATACCTCTTCCGAGTATGCTCTGATGGCTTACTCAGGAGATGTGTGACCACCGAGGAAGGATGGAAGATCATTGATAGATGTCATTCATCACCATATGGAGGTCATTATGGAGCATTCCGTACACATTCAAAGATCTGGCAGTGTGGATTCTACTGGCCTACAATGTACGAAGACACGAAGCAATATATCAGATGATGTGGGCCATGTCAAAGGTGTAACACCCCAGTGTTATGGTTGCATCAATCATGTGCATAGCATGAGCATCATCATCTACTCAAAGCATATCATGATCATCATCTCTCTTGAGCCATGTCATTCTTTGCAAAAATGTGTTTTAAATTGCTTAAATAGGTTTTCTATGCTTATGTTTGAGTGAACCTTGCTTGTGTTTGTGTTCAATGCTTTGGTAATTAGTTTGTCTAAGTTTAACTTAACCTTGGGAACAATGATCATGTTGATCATTCCTCCAAAATAGGCCTTGAAGTCATACTTATGCAAATAGACCCTAGAAACCTCTTTTGCTTAGGCTTTTAAAAAGTGTTTCATAAAATGTTTACATGTCAAAACTTCCTACAGAAAAGTTGTAGCAAATTTTATAAGGAACAAAAGTTGTTTTATGTCCATTTCATGAAAATGACCACAAATAGCTCAAAAGTGACCCACAATGCAGATTTGGGGCTGTTTCTAACACTTAGAAAATTTTCTAAGTCTTGGAACGAAACCAGTTTGCTCGATCGATTTTGAAAACTCTATATCTCTCCATCCCGGCTGATCTGGCCTTTGCTATAGTTGACAAAGTTGTAGAACTCGATTGGAACTCCAACTTTGTCAACTGCGTCATCTTCTAACTCGGGCTGGTTTGGGAGATAATCATCGGTGAAGTTGCTATGTCAAACTGTCATCGTTTTTTCTGAATCGAAGCCGAGCTCGTCGACGTGGCCAACCGGCGGCAGAGCTCCGTCGACATTTGGCGCCCGTACGCCGTTCCTGGCCCCGCTTGTCAGTTCTCTTCGCGTGCATGACCTCCACGGCGTCGCCCCGGACGCAGTGGACGCGTCCACTCTCGCCTTTCACGCCTCCACTCGCCAGAAGAGCATCTGCAGCGAGCTCACCGTCGCGAGCTCACTCCGGCGAGCTCGTGCGCGCTCCTCGCTGCGTCCCAGCCTACCAAACTTCACCCAAAGCTCCGCTGTGAACCGCTCTCCATTCTCCACCCTCTAACTCGCCGAGAAACCCACCGGTGAGCCGACATTTCGTTCTTCCCCCAAATCGGGTCGCCGTGACCTTCTTCTCCGGCGAACTCAATGCTGAGCTCTGTGAAGCCTCTCGTCGTCTCTGGTTAGGTCCTAGAGGTAGCTTAGGTCCTTAGCGAGCTTTTGCGCCGCTTGGTGGACGCTCTACCAAGCCCTCCGTCGCCGGACACGGTGCGCAGCGCCGCCGTGCTTCCGCCGGAGGTGGGTGCTCTCGTGGCCAGCGTGTTCCACGAGGATCCAGGCCAAGCTGTGTACCTAGGAAGCTTCGCCGTAGTCCGCTGGTGCTGTAGGAGGCCTTAGGTTGCGCTCTACCGGCCTGAGGGCTCTGGCGTAACGCCGAGCACCTCCGCCGAGCCGCCATTGTCGACGGTGAGCCCCTTCCGGTGGCTTCGCCGTGGGGAAAAGGGGGTCAATCGAGTCGCTAGGGTTTGGGGATCACGCTGATGCCCTTGGTTTGGCCGGAGACCTCACCGTCGCGGAGAAATCGCCGGCGAACATCGCCTCGCCCGCGAGGAAGAAGGACCTGACAGATGGGGTCCACTGTCAGTGTCTCCTCTTTCCCTCCTTTTCTTTTATTCAAAATCCTGATTTTTGGATTTCTTGTAAAAATCATATCTCCTGTTTCTGAGATCCAAAAATTGTGAAACCAATTTTGTAGTATTCCTTGAGATGGCTAGTTTTTAATAAAAATATAAAATGAACCATGTTTTCTGGGAAAATATTTACTAAGTATTTAATCTTGTTATTCATGGATAAATTCATATATCTTGTTATACTGTTTACTTTGCCATGAAAATTTTATGGTAGTCTCTGTATGGTATTAGAGTGCTTTGGTAAATATTTTATGATTTTTGGTGTACTGCAGATTTGATATATATTTTATGATTGAAATGTGGCTCGTTTCTTTAATTAAATCATATAAAATAATTGGTGCTTATGCTGGTGTTCTACTTTGGTAGTAAACATGTTTATGGTATCCCTAAGATATAAATAATCTGAAATCTGTTGTTTGACACCATATAAGTCATGTTTTCCAATTTATGAAATAAGCACCTAGTTACATGTTAAATTTATATCTTTAATTTGGTATGTGCAATTGCTCTGAAATTTTTATGGCGATGCTTTGATGCTATCCTGGTGCTTCTGTAATTTTTATAGATTTTTCTGAGCATCTTGACTAATATCTTGTAATTATGCTTCTTTCTAGAATTAATTAATAAATGCCTTGTTAAGTAAATGTTTGAAAGTTTCCATCTGGTGTTCAGGTTGTATTATAAAATGCTTGTGGTCATGAGCCATGTGGTTGGCATGGTTTGTGTCTTGGTCATGTAATTAAATAATTAATTAGTGGGTTTAAAAGCTGTTCTGGACAGCAAGGGAGTAATTTAACTGTTGCTTAATGATAACTTGCTTTTCTGGGAAGCTTGTCTAAATCAAAGTTGTAGTAAACTTATTGAACTAGCTGTGGTTTAAATTTGGGATCTTTTGGTTCAGTAGTTTAAAAGTTATGGCTGTTCCAAGTTGGGTTCCAGAAATAGGTGCTCTCTGTTTTTCTGGGACAGAACCTGGAACCTTGTTTAAATGACTGGTTTAATGTATGAGTCATGCTGTGATGTTTAAAGATGATTTGTAGACAATTTCATAAGCTTTCCAGAATGTCTTCATTTGTGTTTGTTGGATCTGTCTATCATTAGTTATGATTTAATTACCAGGTTACTCCTGTTTTGTGTTGCTTGTTGATTTGGTAACATGATAGGTTTTGGGGCTAAGCTAACTTGTTTACTTGTGTGAGCTTGTATAACTTTTGCTACCTAAATGAGTGTCCAGTGAGTTGCTTGTGTTGTTAAACATTCATCTTTAGCATGTGCATCTTCTTATTGTTCGAGCATGCAATAGGTGCATCGGACGCGACCATCTCCTACGAGCTGCAGGCGAATCCCGAAGGTCAGGAGGGCAGCCAAGAGGTGGAGGTCCAGCAAGCCGGACTCGAAGAGCCCGACGAAGAAGTTGAGTGCCCGAATCACGAGCTGGCATCTTTCGTGAAAGGCAAGCCCCGGAGCATTCTAAGCCTCCCTTTACTTTCAAAAAGTTTAATTAATATGTTATATCTATTGATGCATTACGTATAGGAGTTGTGATGAAACCCTTGCTGCATTCTACTCTATCCTTGTCCAGATAATCCACCCCACCCAGGTTGTAGAGTTAGGATCGAGTAGCAGCTTAGCCATGCTTTAATCGTTAGAAGTCGGGTGATATCCTGTCACCTGCGCGATATAGGGTGATGTTGGATCGCGATGGTCTATATGTGCTATCGTGGATGGAACCTGAGTAAATGGACTTAAGCCGGGCGGAGTTTTGCAAGTTTGTAGTCACTCCGTCTGTGGCAGCTAAGGACCGATCGTTGTACGTCCTCTTGTCATGTTGAACGCATGCCTGACACTTAGTTGGCCGGATAACTCGTTCCGACCACGAAGCCGAGTAGTATGACTCAGGCCGGAAGACCGGCAAGTATAAAGTGCGCACTACCGGAGGAAGTGCGGTGTGCGGGGGACCATTGGCGTAAGTCCAAAGGTAGGTGAGTTAAAATTCCTGACCTCCCTGGCAGAGTGGTAGCCCTAGGAGTGCGGCGCTGATCGGAGCCGCGATTCCTGAGTTGTACCAAAGGTGATCCGTTAGCTCTCCGGCAGGGGATGCTTTGGGTGAGTGCTAGGAATAACCCTCCAGCTGGATAGGAATTCGATTCGAATCGCCGTCTCTCCCGGTTAGTGAGAACTTGACAGAGCAGCGGCAAACGTAGCATTCACTAATGAACTTGGTTCATGAAAATGAGGATAGCAAGAAGAACATATCATGAATTTGCTATGGTTATTATTATTTGTAATAATCAAGTGATGTGTTGTAGTACAGGTGCTAATCTAGCGATAGGCTAATGATAAATAAATATGATGCTTTTAAAATAACTTAGTCGTAAGTTAAGCTTTTGGCAAAAGGTGAGTCAATCCGCTCCACTTGATATTTAGCCTTGCATGATCCTTGGTGTCTTTTATGTTTTACTAGACGGGTAAGTCTAGCTGAGTGCATTCTCGTACTCAGGGTTTATTCCCACCTGTTGCAGATGACATCTTCTATGACGGTTTCTGCAAGACCTGTCTCCATCCCGCTGGGGATGAGGACTAACCGTTGGGCACGGTTCTCTAACAACTTCGTACCTGTTGCTTTTAGAAGGACGGTGTAGACTCTGGCAGTAACTTAAACTTATGAACTGAACTTTGGAATGTGTGTGTAACTATCTTACTTCCGCTACTTTGGACAAGTGTTGTAATAACTTAAGACTCCGATGTGGTGCCGCTTCGACGGCAATGTTTGACTATGTAACATTCGCTGTGTTTATGTTGAATTATTACGATCTTGGTTTGTTGCGAGTTGGTTTGAAGTCCTTCGTGATTTCAATTGACTACCGGGATTATATGGGCTCAAGTTTGGAAACTTGATTGCTGGTCGATCGTTTCTACACTTGAACTCTTATAATTTGGTCGGTTCTATGACAGCTGGCATCGGAGCAAGTTCAGCATTATAAATGCAGCGTTTGTGTATTTAAAACAAAAGAGTTTTTAAATAAAATGGTGTAAAATAAATAATTAAGTTATGCCAGTGGTCGAATCCTCCTTGCCCACATAAGGACTATAGGTGGCTATTTAAGTACTGACTTGGGGGGTTTTATTTACGCATCTCCGGCAGTACTCAGGTATGGATGTGTGATGACCGCACTATGCTATCCTGTGGTCTAATGGTGGAGGTAGCCTTCATATGTGAATTAGCCACATATGTCGCTAGATTTAAATTATGCAACGTCGCACCTACGCCCTGGTAAGTGTGAGCTGTGAGAGCATGATCGTCCAAACGGCGGTCTAGGAGAGTGTTCGCGGTGGTTTTCTAGAGCGGTTACATGTCAAAACCATGGAACCACGAAAGAAACTTAATTGGGGAGCATTTAATTTCTCGGGTAGCTGTGGTGTCATTGTTTGTGCAAGTTGGGCATGTCCAAGCAATGTGCACTTAGTTTACTGCTTTCTTGAGTGATATATTGGGAACTGTTGGGCTGAAATGAAGTTTTTTGCAGGTACTCTAACAGCGCACGTGTAAACCGATATTTATCGTATCGAGAGACGAATGTATGCCACCGTATATCCGTTAGAATATTAATTTTCCAAGTTTGTGAGGACGTACGGTTCGTGCATGCATCATGTCGCATTCATACATACATTCTGTCTACTCCTTCCCTTACAATTTCATCCCTTTAATTGAATAAATGTTGCTTAAACTAATCCTCTTTCACCATGGTATTCCTATTCCCTTCCACAGATGGACGCACCCGCTTCACCCCGTCCCAGTGACACTTTCTTGCACGAGTTTGGTACTCCTACCCTGCTCTGGAGGGTGTTACGGACTGTTGGGTATACTGAGCCACCACAGTATTGTTGGTGGGAGATGGAGAGCACAGGAGGGATTCAGTGGTTTGCTGTGCAGGGAGTTGTTCCTCCACATGGGGACAAGCCTGCATGGACAGGATGGACTTGTAGCTCAGATGGGCAGACTCCTTGGGCGGCAGCTCAGGTTGCAGCCCAGACTATTCTGCTCGATATCTGTCAGAGGTGTGGTGATGAGCTGACGGGAGGACCAGCAGCCTCCATTCCTAGTGCTGACCAAGCAACAGCGGAATGGAAACAGGCTGACGGTTGTGCTCTGGTTCGAGGCAGGGGAGAGAGAGCTGAGAGTTCTAGTCCTGCTATGAGTGCTATGATGGCTGTGCTCAAGCTGATTAGTCAGCGAGAGGGCACCTATGCCCAGGTGATGGTGGCTGTTCACAGGGCTCAGGAGGCGCAGCGAAAGGCTGAAAGGCGTGCTCGCAAGTTTCGCAAGCAAGCTAGACTCCTGGAGCAAGCTCAGAAGGACCGCAATGACTGGGAAGGCATTGCGGAGTACCGTAGGCAGCAGTGGGTGAAGGCCATCAGGGAGAGAGATCATAAGCAGGATCAGATGAGCCAGTTAGCTAGAGAGAGGGAGACCCTATAGGAGCGGTTGGTGCAGCTCACTCGTGAGAGGGATACTGCACTCTGTGTGTCGGAGAACAGGCGCCAAGCATGGGAGATGCACCGAGTTCAGTCGCTTGAGCGGGAGAACTATCTGCAGGATTAGATTGAGGCTGGTCTTGTGGAGATTCACCGTCTCAACAACTTGCTACACCCTATTCCTCGCCCTATACCCGTGTATCCAGAGGTGGGACCTCAGGTGATTGTGGCCGATGATGATGGTATGGAGGTTGATGGACCAGCAGCGGCTGCACCACCTTTGCACGAGGACGTGGAGGACGAGGAGCTTGAGCCGGTTAGCGACGAGGATGGAGATGCGATCTTCGACACTGACTCGGACGACGAGCCTGGAGTGTAGGGAGTAGTGAGTAGTGTGTTGTGAGGATCTTTTGCAGTGTGCTAGTCGGCCGTGGAGCTTTTGTAACCATGTTGTAGTCCAAAACTTTGACCTTGACTCATGGCATGTACTGTGATGGTGTAATAACTTTGTGGACCCAATGTGCAATCTTAACATGTTTGTTATGTTATGGCGATGTTTTCTGTTGTGATGCATATTGCGGATATCTCTGTCATGTGTTGGATTGGTGATGTTGTTTTGTGGAATTGAATTATTGTGCCTTTTCTGTAAAGCTATTCTCTCGAATACTTTCAGGCATAAATAGAAGTTCTTCTGCGGCAAATCTTGTCATCATCAATACTCACTGACTGTGTCTTTACAGATGTCTCGTGGCACCCGAGGTGCGGAACAGCGTGCAAACATGAATCCACCACCTCCTCCCCCACCACCAAATCCAGCTGAGCTGATGCAAATGATGGTGGACAATCAGAGGATGCTTACTGAGACCATCAATCGGATGGTGAATCAGGGTGGTCGTAATGCACATGAAGGGCCAGCTCCTAACCAGTACAGTAGCTTCAAGGACTTCATGGACACAAAGCCCCCATCTTTCAGAGAAGCTGAAGAACCCCTTCAAGCTGAAGAATGGCTGAACACGGTGGAACAAAAGTTCCGCTTGCTTCGGTTGACTGAAGGTTTGAAGGCAAAGTATGCAGCTCATCAACTGCAGGGCCCAGTAGGCATCTGGTGGAATCAGTATCATGAAGCTCTTCCCGCCGACACCGTGCTTGATTGGAATCTTTTCCGTGATGCTTTTAAAGGGCATTTCATTCCTCCTGGTGTCATGGAGATGAAGCATACTGAGTTCATGTAGTTAACTCAGGGAAACAGGGCTTTGAAGGAGTATTTGCATGCTTTCAATCATTTGTCTAGGTATGCTCCTGAGTTTGTGAACACGGAGACAAAAAAGATTGCTAGTTTCAAGCGGGGTTTGGGACCCAAATTGCTGAAGACGATGGGCCGCACTAAGTGTGCAACTTTCAATGAGTTTGTCAGTGATGCTCTCAATCAAGAGAACTATAACACTGTGTACACTGCGACCAAGACTCGCAAGAGGGCTTTTGAGGCTGGGGCTGGGTCATCTCAGTCCAAGGCTCCAGTGGCAGCTAAGCCACCGTTTCGTGCTCCAACGCCTAACCAGCGGTACCGCCCTCCGGTGAAGAAGAATCAGGCAAAGACAGGTTTTCGTAAGGGGTACTCTATTGCTCTTCCTAGGGGCAACACGGGTCCCAACTATGCCAAGACTCCGCCTGCCAACCGTCCGTGCTGGAACTGCAATCAGACCGGGCATTGGCAGAGCAACTGTCCTTACCCGCCAAAGAAGGGCAACCAGGGGAATGTCCGTCAGGGGCGTGTTCACTAACAACTGTGGAAGCAATCCCTGCTGGTGAGGTAGTCACGGCTGGTAAGTTTCTCGTCAATCAACATGATGCACTTGTGCTTTTCGATTCAGGAGCATCGCATTCTTTTGTGAGTTCTGAATTTGTGTCTAAGCACAGCATCAAGGCCATTACACTTGATAAGGGCAGTTATTGTATTAGTGCTACGGGAAATGATATTTCCACCAATCAAGTGGTTTTGGGGGCAACTCTGGAAATAGGAGGCCATCAGTTTCTTGCTGATTTGGTTGTTCTACCCGGTGTGGGCATAGATGTAATTTTGGGGATGAAGTGGATGAGTGGCAATGGAGTTCTTATCGACACCACCACTCGTGTAGTGATGTTGAAAGACCCAAACACCAAGGAGGCATTTCTAGTGCAACTTCCTCGTGATATTCAAATCCGTAGCACTGTGAATGCAGTTACATCTAAGGCTATTCAGGATATTCCGGTGGTGTGTGAGTTTCCGGATGTATTTTTTGATGATTTACCCGGGCTTCCTCCGGATCGGGATGTAGAGTTCAAAACTGAATTGATTCCCGGCACCGCTCCTATCTCTAGAAGGCCTTATAGAATGCCACCCAATGAATTAGTTGAGCTTAAGACCCAACTAAATGAGTTGTTGAAGAAGGGTCTTATTCGTCCTAGTTCTTCTCCTTGGGGTTGTCCAGCTATCTTTGTGGAGAAGAAGGATCAATCTTTGCGCATGTGCGTGGACTATCGTCCCCTAAATGCGGTTACTATCAAGAACAAATACCCTCTTCCTCGCATTGATATCTTGTTTGATCAGTTGTCTAAAGCTAAGGTATTCTCCAAGATCGATTTGCGATCTGGGTACCATCAGATCAAGATCCGTCCTGAAGATGTACCTAAGACAGCTTTCTCGATGAGGTATGGGTTGTATGAGTACCTTGTCATGTCCTTCGGTCTTACGAATGCACCTGCTCACTTCATGTATCTCATGAATTAGGTGTTCATGCCCGAATTGGACAAGTTTGTGGTGGTCTTCATTGATGATATCCTGGTATATTCCTGCAATGAAGAGGAGCATGCAGAGCATCTGCGTATAGTGTTGTCGCGTTTGCGTGAACATCAGCTTTATGCCAAGTTTAGCAAATGCGAGTTTTGGCTGAAGAAAGTACCTTTCTTGGGCCATGTCTTATCTGAAGAAGGCATATCGGTGGATCCGGCTAAGGTGCAAGAAGTGCTAGATTGGAAAGTTCCAACTTCGGTACACGAGGTTCGGAGTTTTCTTGGTCTGGCTGGATATTATCGTCGGTTCATTCCTGAATTCTCAAAGATATCCAAGCCTATGACTCGTCTGCTTCAGAAAGATGAGAAGTTTGTGTGGACGCCTGAGTGTGAGGAAGCATTCCACAAGTTGAGGACGTTGCTGACTTCAGCTCCAGTTCTAGCTCAGCCTGATATTGAGAAACCTTTCGATGTCTTTTGTGACGCGTCAGGTATTGGTTTAGGCTATGTGTGTGGGGGTATAAACCCCTATACCCTCATGGGCCTATATGGGCCGCACCATCAGAGGTGGCTCGGCCCACAAGATGAAGACGTGCGGCGCACGACTGGTCGGCGTGCACCGCAAGGCTACAAGATTTTGTACCAAATAGGATACTTTGCTTGTAACTCTGTCCCTTCAGGATATATAAGGAGGGGCAGGGGTCTCCTAGAGGACAGATCATACATCATATTCTCTCAACACAAATCAATACAACCAGACGCAGGACGTAGGTATTACGCCAACTCGGCGGCCGAACCTGGATAAAAAGCTTGTCCGTGTCTTGCGTCACCATCGAGTTCGTAGTTTGCGCACCGTCTACCGATAAACTACTACCGTGGGTATACCCCAAGGTAGACTGCCGACCAGCTTTCGTCGACAGTGGCGCGCCAGGTAGGGGGTGTGCGTACAGCTCTTCCGACGAACAAGATGGCCATCATCCCTGACTTCGCGGCCATGGCGGGCGACTTCACGTTCACCGTCAGCTTCAACAACTTCACCGCCATGACCACGGAGGAGGTGTAGATCCGATCTGCGCCAACCACTTCTTCATCGACGTCGGCGGCGGCTTCAACCACGCTGGCTACGACTCCGACTACTCCAGCAACGTCTCCGACCACGCCGACAACGCGTCACCCGCTTCCCTGCTACAAAGGGAGGCAGATCGACAACACCGACCTGCTCGGGCCATCGACCAAATTGTTTAGCCTACTTGCTCTGACCACCAGTCGCAATAATAATCGCCGCGAAGAACGACGCTACGACAACAGCGACCACCGTCATGACAAGTCGAAAAGCTCGAGGGCCGGACAATTTTGTCGTCACCGACTAGACTTTCATCCAAAGATAAGTACACTTCTAATATCTTATTTATTTTTGGCATAATATTTTTTATTATCCTTCAAAAACAACCTTTTGTTTAGCCACACTAGTTTTTTCTCCTACACGAGCTTTCCAGAGCCGGTACTGTCTCCGACTCCTCCCTACACGTGCACGAGATCCGCCCTCTGCGTTCCGGGTGGTCGGCAGTAGCTCTCTGGCGAGGCTGGCAATCCCACGCGTGTCTAGGTTCCGCACCTCATGCTGATTGTTGGCTAGACCAGAGCTGGTACAAGCTCTAGGATGAATTAACTACTTGTGCTAATTTTATAACAAAAAATCTAAAACTTATCTCAGTACTGATTTTTATCTAAAGTTTATTTATACATCATGTACTACCTATTATTTATATTTATTTTTCAGGGGTTTGGCCCAGTCGACAAGCTACGCTCGGGGACTCGTCGACTATTCCCTACGCTGTGCCCGGGGACTGCTCCGACCACCGAGCACGTTTACGTTCCCAACCACGCTCGGGGACTTGTCGACTACTCTCTATGCTATGCTCGAAGACTGTGCCGACCACCGAGCACGTTTACGTTCCCAACCACGCTCGGGGACTTGTCCGTCGGTCCCTACGCCGTGCTCGAGGACTGTGCCGACCACCGAGCACTATACGCTCGGGGACTGGTCGACCAGCCCACCAATTTAAGAACTTGGGGACTGCACCGACCACCGAGCACTATACGCTCGGGGACTGGTCGACCAGCCCACCAATTTGAGAATTCGGGGACTGCACCGACCACCGAGCACTATACGCTCAGGGACTGGTCGACCAGCCCACCATGAGAATTCGGGGACTGTACCGACCACCGAGCGTTATATGCTCGGAGACTGGTCGATTAGTCTATTCAATTGCAGACGAGCATGATATGCTCGGGGACTGGTAAATTCAATTTTTTAGACCTTGCTACAAGGCTCATACTTCGCCTTCCAGCAAGCTCGGGGACTACATCGGTACGATGCATCTGGCGATGCATCTCAGTTTCAGAATTTCTTTAAGAACTTTTCTTTTGACCCTGGCACCACGTGTGTACGTCACCTACTACCAGGCTCGAGGACTAAGTGGGCACACTTCACCTTGCGGTGAATATGCTTGCTATTTTGAGGTCTATACTTTTCAGAAAAGTAAAGTGGGCACACTTCACCAGGAAAGAAATCTTTTTTAATTAAGAGCACCATGCATTCTTCGAACAACCTGCTTCTTCGATGTCAATGTTGATCAACTGTCTTTTGAGTTTGTCAAAATACCGTTGCAACTGTTTGGGCGACTTTCCTGCTTATTGAAGACGTCAAGCCTCACTAATCGAAGAAGCTCAAGACGGCGTGTTACATCATAATACATGGTGCTCGGGGACTAGCTGTGGGGGTATAAACCCCTATACCCTCATGGGCCTATATGGGCCGCACCATCAGAGGTGGCTCGGCCCACAAGATGAAGACGTGCGGCGCACGACTGGTCGGCGTGCACCGCAAGGCTACAAGATTTTGTACCAAATAGGATACTTTGCTTGTAACTCTGTCCCTTCAGGATATATAAGGAGGGGCAGGGGTCCCCTAGAGGACAGATCATACATCATATTCTCTCAACACAAATCAATACAACCAGACGCAGGACGTAGGTATTACGCCAACTCGGCGGCCGAACCTGGATAAAAAGCTTGTCCGTGTCTTGCGTCACCATCGAGTTCGTAGTTTGCGCACCGTCTACCGATAAACTACTACCGTGGGTATACCCCAAGGTAGACTGCCGACCAGCTTTCGTCGACAGTGTGTTAATGCAAGAAGGTCGCGTTATCGCGTATGCCTCGCGCCAACTTCGAAAACATGAGGTCAATTACCCTACTCATGACTTAGAATTGGCAGCAGTTGTTCATGCTTTAAAAATCTGGAGGCATTATTTGCTGGGTAATCTGTGTAATATCTACACCGATCATAAGAGCCTCAAGTATATCTTCACTCAACCTGAACTGAACATGCGGCAGCGAAGGTGGCTTGACTTGATTAAAGATTATAATCTACAAGTGCACTATCATCCGGGCAAGGCAAACGTAGTGGCGGATGCCTTGAGTCGGAAAGCGCACTGTCACTCAATCCAAGTGGAAGATCCGTTGTTGTCACATCTTATGCATCCACTTGTGCTCAACCAGATTTCCTTGGAGAGTGCTCTTCGCAATCAAGTCATCGAATTGCAGCAAACAGATGTAGGCATCCACCATATAAAGAGGAAAATGAAGGAAGAAGAAACCAAGCATTTCCGGGTCGATGAGAACGGGATCCTTTGGTTCAAGGATCGACTTGTGGTTCCTAAAGATCGCGAGCTGCGAAATCAGATCTTATCTGAAGCTCATTCATCCAAATTGTCTATCCATCCTGGTAGTAGCAAGATGTATCAGGATTTAAAACCTTTGTTTTGGTGGACAAAGATGAAAAAGGAGATTGCTGCTTTTGTCGCTCGTTGTGACAATTGTTGTCGTGTGAAGGCTGTTCACATGAAAGCTGGTTTGCTTCAACCCTTGTCAATCCCTAGTTGGAAATGGGAAGAAGTCAGCATGGATTTCATCAGTGGACTCCCAACTTCTGTTAAGGGTTACGACTCCATCTGGGTGATTGTAGATCGTTTGACCAAGGTTGCTCGATTTATTCCAGTCCGAACTGATTATCGTCCGCATCAATATGCAGAATTGTATTTCGAGCACATTGTTCGTCAGTATGGTGTGCCCCGAACAATCATATCAGATCGTGGACCATAGTTCACTGCTCGTTTTTGGGAATGTCTACATGAGCAAATTGGTACTCATTTATTCCGCAGCTCTACTTATCATAACCAAACAGCTGGTCAAACTGAACGAGTTAACCAAATCCTTGAAGACATGTTGAGGGCGTGTGCTCTCTCTTCAAAAGGTTCTTGGGTTAAGTGGTTGCCATTAGCCGAGTTCTCCTACAACAATAGTTATTAGGAGAGTATCAAGATGGCTCCATTTGAAGCCCTGTACGGTCGAAAGTGTCGAACCCCGTTGAATTGGGTAGAAGCCGGAGAGAGAAGGTTTTATGGCATCGATTTCGTGAACGAAGCAGAGCAGAAAGTTCGGACTATCCAGCAACATCTGGAAGCTGCTCAAGCTCGTCAGAAAATTTATGCCGACAAGAGAAGGAAGCCGATTGAGTTTTCAGTTGGTGACCATGTGTACATCAAGGTGTCTCCAATGAAGGGTGTACAAAGGTTCGGAGTCAAGCGAAAGCTTGCACCTCGCTATGTGGGACCTTATCGGATTCTCGAAAAGAAAGGGAATGTGGCGTACAAAGTTCAACTTCCAGTTGCACTTCGGGCTATTTTCCCTGTATTCCACATGTCACAATTAAAGAAGTGCCTTCGTGTACTGGAGGAGCAAGTGGAAATTCGAGATATCAAGTTGAAGTCAGACTTGGTGTATGAGGAGAAACCCATAGCGATTCTTGATCGCAAGGAACGGGAGACGCGTAATCGTGTGGTTAAGCTCTACAAAGTGTTGTGGAGTAACCACGGGGAAGAAGATGCCACTTGGGAGACGGAGGATTATTTAAAAGAAGTTTACAAAACCATCTTCGAAAATCAGTAAGCTTTCAAATCTCGGGACGAGATTTTTGTAAGGGCGGAGGGCTGTAACACCCCAGTGTTATGGTTGTATCAATCATGTGCATAGCATGAGCATCATCATCTACTCAAAGCATATCATGATCATCATCTCTCTTGAGCCATGTCATTCTTTGCAAAAATGTGTTTTAAATTGCTTAAATATGTTTTCTATGCTTATGTTTGAGTGAACCATGCTTGTGTTTGTGTTCAATGCTTTGGTAATTAGTTTGTCTATGCTTAACTTAACCTTGGGAACAATGTTCATGTTGATCATTCCTCCAAAATAGGCCTTGAAGTCATACTTATGCAAATATACCCTAGAAACCTCTTTTGATTAGGCTTTTAAAAAGTGTTTCATAAAATATTTGCATGTCAAAACTTCCTACAGCAAAGTTGTAGCAAATGTTATAAGGAACAAAAGTTGTTTTATGGCCATCTCATGAAAATGACCACAAATAGCTCAAAAGTGACCCACAAGGCAGATTTGGGGCTGTTTCCAACACTTAGAAAATTTTCTAAGTCTTGGAACGAAACCAGTTTGCTCCATCGATTTTGAAAACTCTATATCTCTCAATCCCGGCCGATCTGGCCTTTGCTCTAGTTGACAAAGTTGTAGAACTCGATTGGAACTCCAACTTTGTCAACTGCGTCATCTTCTAACTCGGGCTGGTTTGGGAGATAATCTTCGGTGAAGTTGCTCTGTCAGACTGTCATCGTTTCTTCTGAATCGAAGCCGAGCTCGTCGACGTGGCCAACCGGCGGCAGAGCTCCGTCGACATTTGGCGCCCGTACGCCGTTCCTGGCCCCGCTTGTCAGCTCTCTTCGCATGCATGACCTCCACGGCGTCGCCCCGGACACAGTGGACGCGTCCACTCTCGCCTTTCACGCCTCCACTCGCCAGAAGAGCGTCCGCAGCGAGCTCACCGTCGCGAGCTCACTCCGGCGAGCTCGTGCGCGCTCCTTGCTGCGTCCCAGCCTACCAAACTTCACCCAAAGCTCCGCCGTGAACCGCTCTCCATTCTCCACCCTCTAACTCGCCGAGAAACCCACCGGTGAGCCGACATTTCCTTCTTCCCCCAAATCGGGTCGCCGTGACCTTCTTCTCCGGCGAACTCAATGCTGAGCTCTGTGAAGCCTCTCGTCGTCTCTGGTTAGGTCCTAGAGGTAGCTTAGGTCCTTAGCGAGCTTTTGCGCCGCTTGGTGGACGCTCTACCAAGCCCTCCGTCACCGGACACGGTGCGCAGCGCCGCCGTGCTTCCGCCGGAGGTGGGTGCTCTCGTGGCCAGCGTGTTCCACGAGGATCCAGGCCAAGCTGTGTACCAAGGAAGCTTCGCCGTAGTCCGCTGGTGCTGTAGGAGGCCTTAGGTTGCGCTCTACCGGCCTGAGGGCTCCGGCGTAACGCCGAGCACCTCCGCCGAGCCGCCATCATCGACGGTGAGCCCCTTCCGGTGGCTCCGCCGTGGGGAAAAGGGGGTCAATCGAGTCGCTAGGGTTTGGGGATCACGCTGATGCCCTTGGTTTGGCCGGAGACCTCGCCGTCGCGGAGAAATCGCCGGCGAACGTCGCCTCGGCCGCGAGGAAGAAGGACCTGACAGATGGGGTCCACTGTCAGTGTCTCCTCTTTCCCTCCTTTTCTTTTATTCAAAATCCTGATTTTTGGATTTCTTGTAAAAATCATATCTCCTGTTTCTTAGATCCAAAAATTGTGAAACCAATTTTGTGGTATTCCTTGAGATGGCTAGTTTTTAATAAAAATATAAAATGAATAAATTCATATATCTGGAAAAATATTTACTAAGTATTTAATCTTGTTATTCATGGATAAATTCATATATCTTGTTATACTGTTTACTTTGCCATGAAAATTTTATGGTAGTCTCTGTATGGTATTAGAGTGCTTTGGTAAATATTTCATGATTTTTGGTGTACTGCAGATTTGATATATATTTTATGATTGAAATGTGGCTTGTTTCTTTAATTAAATCATATAAAATAATTGGTGCTTATGCTGGTGTTCTACTTTGGTAGTAAACATGTTTATGGTATCCCTAAGATATAAATAATCTGAAATCTGTTCTTTGACACCATATAAGTCATGTTTTCCAATTTATGAAATAAGCACCTAGTTACATGTTAAATTTATATCTTTAATTTGGTATGTGCAATTGCTCTGAACTTTTTATGGCAATGCTTTGATGCTATCCTGGTGCTTCTGTAATTTTTATAGATTTTTCTGAGCATCTTGACTAATATCTTGTAATTATGCTTCTTTCTAGAATTAATTAATAAATGCCTTGTTAAGTAAATGTTTGAAAGTTTCCATCTGGTGTTCTGGTTGTATTATAAAATGCTTGTGGTCATGAGCCATGTGGTTGGCATGGTTTGTGTCTTGGTCATGTTATTAAATAATTAATTAGTGGGTTTAAAAGCTGTTCTGGACAGCAAGGGAGTAATTTAACTGTTCCTTAATGATAACTTGCTTTTCTGGGAGGCTTGTCTAAATCAAAGTTGTAGTAAACTTATTGAACTAGATGTGGTTTAAATTTGGGATCTTTTGGTTCAGTAGTTTAAAAGTTATGGCTGTTCCAAGTTGGGTTCCAGAAATAGGTGTTCTCTGTTTTTCTGGGACAGAACCTGGAACCTTGTTTAAATGACTGGTTTAATGTATGAGTCATGCTGTGATGTTTAAAGATGATTTGTAGACAATTTCATAAGCTTTCCAGAATATCTTCATTTGTGTTTGTTGGATCTGTCTATCATTAGTTATGATTTAATTACAAGGTTACTCCTGTTTTGTGTTGCTTGTTGATTTGGTAACATGATAGGTTTTGGGGCTAAGCTAACTTGTTTACTTGTGTGAGCTTGTATAACTTTTGCTCCGTAAATGAGTGTCAAGTGAGTTGCTTGTGTTGTTAAACATTCATCTTTAGCATGTGCATCTTCTTATTGTTCGAGGATGCAATAGGTGCATCGGACGCGACCGTCTCCTACGAGCTGTAGGCGAATCCCGAAGGTCAGGAGGGCAGCCAAGAGGTGGAGGTCCAGCAAGCCGGACTCGAAGAGCCCGACGAAGAAGTTGAGTGCCCGAATCACGAGCCGGCATCGTTCGTGAAAGGCTAGCCCCAGAGCATTCTAAGTCTCCCTTTACTTTCAAAAAGTTTAATTAATATGTTATATCTATTGATGCATTACGTATAGGAGTTGTGATGAAACCCTTGCTGCATTCTACTCTATCCTTGTCCAGATAATCCACCCCACCCTGGTTGTAGAGTTAGGATCGAGTAGCAGCTTAGCCATGCTTTAATCGGTAGAAGTCGGGTGATATCCTGTCACCTGCGCGATATAGGGTGATGTTGGATCGCGATGGTCTATATGTGCTATCGTGGATGGAACCTGAGTAAATGGACTTAAGCCGGGCGGAGTTTTGCAAGTTTGTAGTCACTCCGTCTGTGGCAGCTAAGGACCGATCGTTGTACGTCCTCTTGTCAAGTTGAATGCATGCCTGACACTTAGTTGGCCGGATAACTCGTTCCGACCGCGAAGCCGAGTAGTATGACTCAGGCCGGAAGACCGACAAGTATAAAGTGCGCACTACCGGAGGAAGTGCGGTGTGCGGGGGACCATTGGCGTAAGTCCAAAGGTAGGTGAGTTAAAATTCCTGACCTCCCTGGCAGAGTGGTAGCCCTGGGAGTGCGGCGCTGATCGGAGCCGCGATTCCTGAGTTGTACCAAAGGTGACCCGTTAGCTCTCCGGCAGGGGATGCTTGGGTGAGTGCTAGGAATAACCCTCCAGCTGGATAGGAATTCGATTCGAATCGCCGTCTCTCCCGGTTAGTGAGAACTTGACAGAGGAGCGGCAAACGTAGCATTCACTAATGAACTTGGTTCATGAAAATGAGGATAGCAAGAAGAACATATGATGAATTTGATGTGGTTATTATTGTTTGTAATAATCAAGTGATGTGTTGTAGTACAGGTGCTAATCTAGCGATAGGCTAATGATAAATAAATATGATGCTTTTAAAATAACTTAGTCGTAAGTTAAGCTTTTGGCAAAAGGTGAGTCAACCTGCTCCACTTGATATTTAGCCTTGCATGATCCTTGGTGTCTTTTATGTTTTACTAGACGGGTAAGTCTAGCTGAGTGCATTCTCGTACTCAGGGTTTATTCCCACCTGTTGCAGATGACATCTTCTATGACGGTTTCTGCAAGACCTGTCTCCATCCCACTGGGGATGAGGACTAACCGATGGGCACGGTTCTCTAACAACTTCGTACCTGTTGCTTTTGGAAGGACGGTGTAGACTCTGGCAGTAACTTAAACTTATGAACTGAACTTTGGAATGTGTGTGTAACTATCTTGCTTCCGCTACTTTGGACAGGTGTTGTAATAACTTAAGACTCCGATGTGGTGCCGCTTCGACGGCAATGTTTGACTATGTAACATTCGCTGTGTTTATGTTGAATTATTACGATCTTGGTTTGTTGCGAGTTGGTTTGAAGTCCTTCGTGATTTCAATTGACTACCAGGATTATATGGGCTCAAGTTTGGAAACTTGATTGCTGGTCGATCGTTTCTACACTTGAACTGTTATAATTTGGTCGGTTCTGTGACAAAAGGTGTTGACGGTCCTTAAGTACTAAAATTAAATATCAACTAAACATGGAAAAGGATCAATAAGCACTAAACATCTAGAATTAGGGTTTTATCTGACAGAATTCCACGAGCTTTGGTGTTAATCTATTTCTGCAGGGGGTTATCAAAAAATATGGAGAGAAGGCCCACATGTCATGTTTACAAAGAGATAATTACGTGTCGCACAATTTTCCTCAATCTAGAAGAATCCAGAAGCCACGGGAACGAACAGGAGATCGGACGGGCTCGGGGGCAGGGCGCCTGCCCTCCCCCCTTGGGCGTCCGCCCTGGCCTCGGGGCCAATCAGAACCAATCTCTTGGATCGTGCTCCACCGACCTAAAGGAACAAGGAAAACCATGCGATCAATGTCGGTTTGATCCGACGGCCCAAATTCACTTGAAAGAACTATATAATCAAGGCCTCTCCACCCCAGGGGGAGATAGGAGAAATCATTATCAGAGGTAGCCATCAAAGTTAGTGTTTTAGGACTTCTCTCCCATAGAGAATTAGAATTAGCTACTCTCTAATCCTTCAAGTTCTATAGGATTGATTAGATAGAATTAGAGAAGTAGAGCCTAGCGCTCTAGATTCGGATCTTTGTTAATAAAGATTGGTATTATTTCATATCTTTCTCTAATACTTTGTTCTAATTGCATTATGTCTCTATTTATTATGCTCTTAGTTTGCTCTAGTTCTATATTTGATATAGCTATGATTGATAATGAGTTTATGTATAAGTTTGCAAAGCGCTTAGCTCTTGACGCGCGGGAGTTAAGTGGTAGATCACATGTGGGCGTGGTGCTTAGATGTTATTTACCTGCAAATGTATCCTATTGGCCGGGTCGTGTGGTAGTTCGCGTTAGTGACAGCTTTGTTGATTCTTATATAGTCCACCCTCTATTGATAGGACAGGCAGAATTTGTACTGCGGAGTAAGTCTTGCGATGTTCTGATTTACTTTAGCAATGTTCCTTATACATGAATAAAGAGTCTTTTATACTATATATGATCTTGTAGATAACTAGAGTAGGTTATGACTTAGTAGATAGTAGATAACTTAGAATCCATTCTCCAGCTAATCCGATGTCACCTTACATATATTAGGAGTAGTCTATTTTCTAATCGCTGTGTTATTTACCCAAGAGCTTATATTTCATTATCATTATTATTATGGCTTACCCCCTGCCAAAGTAAGTGATTGTGTGACGAGTTTCTCATTAGTATTCATGTTCTTGCAAGTTTATCTCTAGTCTATGCCTTGATAGATTTTATTTACCTCCACCGTTCTCTTAAGCAAAATTATAAATAACGATACCCGGAATACTTTCCTGGTGAAATGCTACAATAAGGTATTTTATCTGTGCGCTTGCGGATAGAATAGATTATTTTCTAGAAAGCCTTCATATTCATAAATACCTTTGTACACTCTGGCACCATGTTGGGGATGACAACCTAGTATCTAAGTGGTGTTAGTAAGTGTCAACAAGCATTTCTGGCGCCGTTGCCGGGGAAGATGGGGAACGGTAAGGAAAGTCAGGAAATCAGTCAAGGTTATTCACATAAAATATTAGACTAGACTAGAGAGAAATAATTGCATGAAACAGCTACTAAGTGAGAAATCATAACAAGGCACCTCTGCTTTGGTAGGTTCACCCTGTTGTTTTTCTATGTTTATATTTTTATACAGGGTATATCAGGATTGACTTTGGTACATTCAACTCTTCATCATCAGAACCAAAGCAATCAAGAAAGGAAGAAGAAGCTACCTACCAATTGCTGAAGCTATGACACAAAAGACCTTACGAGAATTCTCTACTCCAAGCCTTGAGAACATTCCAACTGGTCCAAGATTTGCAGTAGAAGAAGGAGCACCTGAGTTCGAGCTCAAGTCAAGCCTCATCAATTTGGTACAAGCTACACCATTCAGTGGAAAGGCACATGAAGATGCTAGTGCACACTTACAGAATTTCTTAGAGATTGGAAGCACAATCCACATCGACGGAGTCGACAAAGACGTCGTACTACTTCGCCTTTTTCCATTCTCACTAGAAGGAAAAGCGAGGAAGTGGTTCTACACTCATCAAGATAACATCAACAACTGGATGAACTTGTCAGATGCCTTTCTATCAAAGTTTTTCCCAATGGGCAAGACAGCTGCCTTAAGAGGAAATATTGTCAATTTCCAACAGCAGAAGACAGAAACCATTCAAGAAGCATGGGAGCGTTTTCAAGGATACATATCAGATTGTCCTCACCATGGAATGGCCACATGGTTACTTATGCAGACCTTTTATCATGGATTAACCCAGAAGGCTCGTGAGTACCTAGATGCATCTGCTAAGGGATCATTCTTGGATCTTACAATTGGAAAAGCAAAGATACTTTTGGATAAGATAGCAGAAAACCAAAGATGGTTCCAAGATAAAGCTCAACAATGTCATCAAACTGAAGAAATGCCAGTAGAAGTAAATGCACTATCAACCAAGATGGAAAATTTGCTCCATTGGATTGACCAGAGGGCCAAGTTCAAAGAAGATCAAAGGGCCATTTAGACAGCATACAAATATCAACCTACTTTGAGTCAACCCAATAGCAAAGGTATGAATTCAGGTAACACTTTTAAGCAACTTTCATTAAAAGAGATAATTGCTCAACAAATAAAAACTAATGATGAAGTTAAACAAAGGCTAGACACAAATGAATCATCTCTAAAAGATATACACAATAAAATGGATTTTCTATTAACTACCTTTGATGAGCAAAACACTCTTAATAAAAGGGTAGATCTTAAATTAATAAAGCTAGCTACTGCATTGCCTGTTGCCACTAACATTGAGCAGGTAAAGAACATAACTACTAGAGGAGGCAAAGCCACCAGGGATCCCCCATACCCAAAAGAGAAACAGAGAACATCAGCACCAGTGCAACCAGCAGTGATAGAAGAAGAAAGCCCAGTTGAAGCAGAAGATCTGCTACAACCACCAAGAACTGGAGAAATGAGGAAAGATTTTTACGACACCAACTATTTGCCATTTCCCTGAAGAAACAGAGGACTACAGTCAGATGAGCAGTTTGGTACCCACATATGCAAAGTACATCAGAGATATTCTTAACAAGAAGAGACCACTGCCCACCACTAAGGTTATCAAGCTGACAGAAGAATGTAGTGCGGCCATCCTCAACAAACCACCAAGGAAGAAGGAGGATCCAGGATGTCCCACTATTGATTGCTCAAACAAAAACCAACACTTCAACAATGCACTTTGTGACCTCGGAGCAAGTGTCAGTGTGATGCCAGCATCAGTCTACGAGAAGCTTGAGCATACGACCCTAGAAACAACATCAATGTGCCTACAACTAGCAGATCAATCAGTTCGACACCCGTTGGGCATCGTCGAAAACATTCCAGCAAATATCAGAGATTTCCTTGTGCCAGTAGACTTCATGGTACTGGACATGAGTCCTGACTCAAAAGTGTCCATCATCCTTGGAAGGCCATTTCTGAGCACTGCCAATGCCCACATTGATGTCGGGAAGGGAGAAATCAAGTTCAACATAAACAGAAAAGAAGAACACTTCACATTCAAGCCCAGACCAGAGAGAGACTCTACAGTGAATGCAGTTCATGAAGAAGAACTGGAGACACCAACTCCGGAGGAAGGTAATTCAGAAGATTAAAAGATTTGGAGGTCCAGCTTGGGGGACCCAAAAATCCCAAACCCTCACTGGGAGGTAATTCGGTATTTATCTGCAACATTAAATTTCTGCATATTTAATTTTCGTATTAGTTATATTTATTCATAGCATTATTATAATAATGAAAAGCCCCATACAAATAATATTTGTGGTGTGTGACAACCCATATTTATTAATTATTGTGGAGGCACGACAATATTTTCCATTATCAATAAGTTTCAATAGATTTTCCTGCATTATATTTAATTATAGCAACCTTCTAGAAGCATGGCCCACACTCTTTGGGTCCCACATGTCATACACCACACCTCACACACATCCCACCACATTATTTGATCCACCAACATAACTCCACTCACCAGCACTTTTCCACCGACCAACCACCACCCATGAACTATTATTCTGCGTAAGAGCCAAGCAAAGGAGGAAATAGAAAAGTTGCAGCCAGGATGGCCACCAAAGGTGGGCGCCCGCCCACCTACAGAGGGCGCCCGCCCTGCCCCCTTTCCTCCTATAAATTGCCACTTCCTGCCTCCAATCTTCACACAAACATTCCAAAAAACCACGCAAGTTTCAGTTTCCAGAGAAGGAGCTCTTGTAGTGAAGTGAGAAAGAGAGTAGAGAGGAAGAGGAGAGTGTAAGAGAGGTTGGTAGTCCCTGAGTGAGAGAGTAAGGTTCACCTAGTTAGTAGTGATCCCGCTGTCCAGAACGGAAGTAAAAGTTGTTTAGGGGGAGGTGCTACCAAAATAAAAACTTGTCTTAAACACTAACCCCTAGACTACGAACATTTCAGACAGCTGACCACTAACATTTTCTCTCACATTTTTCACTAGTTTTGTGTGTCAACTTTTGTCTACAGGATGTTCAAGAAGGTGAAGAACGCAGAGAAGGCCCTCAAGAACATAGGTACAAGGAGTTCATCCCGACATTCCTCAGAGATGAGCATCGACCCGACACCCCTGCAAGCTCCATCATCTTCATCTGATCAGCAAGTCAAGGTCCTTCTCGAGATAGGAGACCTTGGAATAAAGACCCGCAGGGAAAAGGAAGTTTTCCAGCAGCTAAAGAACAAGGATTTCATTCACACCCCCACTCTTGATCCTATCTTGCTACAAGAAATAAGTATGGATACTGAATTCGATTTAGTTTTCCAGATGGTGGGATGGACAAATTTTTGGAACATAACTGAGCTGGGTTCCCATCTTCTCACCCTTGAGTTTCTTTGCACTTTACAATATTATGAGGGGGGAATTGCTTTTCGGATGTTCAAATAGGATATTATGTTGTCTTGGAGAGAATTGAGTGACCATCTCGGTTTCTCTTCAAGATGCATCTTGAACATTGACTCTGACTTACCCGCACCATTGCCGGAGAAAGCTCCGCCGCTCGCCGCCGGTCGCACCAGAGCCCCAACCTCGACGCCAAGAGCACCAGCGCACTCGCCGTCGCCGCGGTAAGCCCCTGCGTACGCTCTACCGAGGTGAGAAGCAGCCGTGCGCCGTGAATCGCTCGCTGGAGTTACCCCGAGCTCGCCGGAGTACTCCGCCGCGACGGATCTTGCGATATCCTGCCTAGTTTCGCTCGCTCTTTAGCGCGTTAGGTCCGTAGCTCGATGAGGAAGCTCGGAGGAGCTTTTGCGCGTGCTCTACCGCACCGGAGCGGCCTGGCCACGGCGAGCTGCGCCGCCGTGCCGCCATGCACGCTCGTCGGAGGTGTTCCGGTCATCCTCCAGCCAATCCGAGGGTACCCCTGGATGCGCCTCGCTGCGGGGAGCACGCTGATGCTCACCCCGTGGCCGGAGACCTCGCGGTCGGCGAAAGCCGGCCGGCCGAAGTTGGCCGGAGCTCTGCATGGCTGACCTGTGGGGCCCCGACCCCTGGTTCCCACCTGTCAGAGCCAGTGCGGGTGTGGATCCGGGTGAATCTAGCGTTTTCCGTCGGTTTTCTTAAATAAAGGTTTTCCAGAAATTGATTTAAAACTTGTAAAATCCATATCTTGAGTTCTACAGCTCCAAATTTGATGAAATAAATTTTGGTGTACTTTAGATTTTCAGATCTACAGTTTGGTGTAATTGCATGTCATGTTTGGCCACTTTTCCTGGACAGAAATGATTAATCCATGTTTTTGCTAAACTTGGAAAATGCACAATAATTAAAGTATAGCTATGAAAAATGTGAAACTAGATTTGTTGGCTCTGCATGTATGTTTACTCACTAGGAAAATATTGCTATGCATTATTTGGTATATAAATGAATTTATGGTAATTTAAATGCTTGCATGGCAGTGGTTTATGATTTTTAATAATTATTTGGATCATGCAATTAAGCTGGAAATTTTTTGTGGGTGTTTCTTATGATATTAGACAAATTGTAAAAATATGAAATCTGCTGTTGACACTTCTACCACAGTAGAGTAATTATAATGGTCCTTATTAATTAATCTTGTGATTTTTGTAGCTCAAAATAAGTATTCAAAAATTATGAAAAATTTACAGTAGACTTTATGCTTGGCTGGTAGTCTCCTGTAATTTTTATGGAATTTATTGATGAACAGAACTGCATGTAAATTTTAATGGGCCTAGAAATGAATAGAGAAAATTATGAATTGTTGTATGTATAGGTTGAATAGAATAAGTTTGGGTTTGGTGTACCTTTGAAGCAACTTGTGGGTTGCTGGTCACACTTGAAAAATAATTGTAGAAGAGAATGCACTAGATGTTTATTCCAATTGCTTACTCTTGGATGATGTTGACTACCTTGTAAAGAGCATGACCAATTAAATCGCCTACGCATCATGTCATGACCCTTTGGTACTTTCTCATACAAGCATCCCCTCGGGCATCTCGCACTCCACCCATGAGCACACATGCATCATACAGGCTCATAGGAGAACCAGGTGGGACCCGAGGAGCCAGAGGAGATTCCAGAGCAGGAAACTCTGGAAGCACAGGAGTCCGGAGAGGAACTACAGGAGTGTCCGAATCACCGACCCAGCACGTTTGAGAAAGGCAAGCCCCGGAGCATTCTAAGTCTCCCTATTCTCGCTAACTTACAGGATATACTATGCTTGTTCTACTATACTGCATTTAAGTGATAGGAATTGCTTGATACCGTTGATGCATATGTACTCCTTGTTATCCCTACTCGTTTATCTACCTTGTCCTATGTAGATAGGCGCGGAGTCTATGCTTAGTTTGCTTAGTCCGGTAGAAGTCGGGTGATTCCCGGTCACCTGCGAGATATAGGTGGATACCTACCTGACTGAGCAGTGGTTGCTTTGGGGAAAAGAATAACCAAGTGCGGAATGGAATTGTAGACCGGGCAGGGTCTTATGGTGGGTTGACCATAGAGCCCCAGCCTGTGTCGATTAAGGACCGATCACTGACGGCCCTCTTGTCATGTTGAACGCATGCCCCACATTTAGCTGGAAGGATAAGTCGTTCCGACCGCGAAGCCTGAGCACTATCCGGGCTGGGAATCGGCCCGATGTACGCGCTGTATTGGTGATGGTTGAGGAGAACGACGAGGGCGCGGCGCGCAACCTTGGTATACCTTGGATACCTCGATCGCCGGAACGGTCCTCGGGTACGGGCGGTGCCTGTCGAACCCGCGAATTGGTCCTGGATAGTGCAATACGGTGATCTGTAGCTCACTTGATCAGTGAGTGTGGTTTGTGTGGGGAATAAACTCGCCAGCTGGTTAGAAATCGATTCGAATCGCCATCGCTCCTGGATAGTGAGCACTTGACATGAGCCCTGTCGTCGTAGTAAGGACTATGGAACACTTGGGTTATAATGAGGAATGGTTTTAAGAAAAGCTATGATGAGGTACTATCATAACACTATGCTTGCTTGTGATAGTGCAGGTGCAAACCTAGATAATAGGTAATGTTACTTTCAACTTGAGCAAATTAAAAGAAGAAAGATGTATGTAGTTTATAATAATAGAATCTTGCGGTTTTGCAAAATGGTCGTCAGCTACCCCACTATATAGCCTTCATGATCCTTGAAGAGTCTTTATTTTCATTTATGATGGGTAAGTCTAGCTGAGTACCTTCTCGTACTCAGGGTTCTACTCCCATGTTGTTTTGCAGATGGTCAAATGTACTATGGTTATTGCATCCTCTGTCTGTACCCCGCCATGGGTGATGACTAGACCAAGGGCGATGGTCACTCCGTCTTCTCTTTTGCTTTTGTGGGAATGACCGAACTATGGCACTGTATCAGACTAAGTGTGTGTGTTGTATTTTCGAACTATGAAGCTTCCGCTACTAGAAGAACTTGGTTTGTAATAATCTTAAGAACTCCGATGTATTTTATGAATGTTGTAATCTAGATGTATTTGTGGATGGCGACCGCTAAACTTATTACGATCTTGGCTGTTGTACGATGTGTGGTTTGAAATCCTTTGAGATTTCACGGACTACCGGGATTATATGGGCTTAAGCCTGAAGGTTTGACTATGCAAATGGTCGCTGTTAGGCTTAATCTCTTATAATTTGGTCGGTTCTGTTACAGCTGGCATCGGAGCAAGGTTTAGCGAGTTACTATTCATAAGTACGTTCTAAACAAAAATCTAAACCGGTTTAATAAAAGATTTTATTATTTAATCAATAATGATCAAGGTGTTAAACCAAGTTTTGGGAAAACTATCTAGTGTGCCATGGTCATATCCTTTATGGCCAGTTAAGGACTCTAAGGTGGCTAGTTAAGTACTGACTCGGGGGTTAATGCATCATATTTCTATTTTCGTTGCTCATACGGCGTGCAATAGTATGAGTGCCATTCATTTGAGTGGTAATGTATGGAACCATTTTTCCTCTACGCCACGGTAAGTGGGAGCTGTGAGAGCATGATCGGATACACTGCCGGTCTAGGGGAGTGTTGTTAGGTACTGTGTCATGCACACATGTTTTGGGTGTGTGTTGGGAACAGTACCGCATGTTGGGAATTCCGTCCTGAGAGGCGATGCCGTCATTAGGGCGATGATGTGGGTAGTGACACGTCATGTGCATGGACGGGTGTCTGTGTATGTGGAGTGCATAGTTTTAAAATTCCTGTTTTGTACGATCATACTGTGGGTGGGCTGAAATGAGTTTTTTGCAGGTACACTGACCACGTTCTCGCTTAGAACGTTAGCTACGTTATGAGAGAACGTTGTGTGCCACCGCATATTCCGCTTAGTGTTAACTTCTGTTTCTAAGTTTGTGAGATCGTAAGTTCGTGCATGCATCATGTTTATTTCATATCATTGCTCACTTTCCCCCTTAATTAAATCTGTCCCCATTCTAAATAAAATAATTAAAGATAATCCTCGCTCTTACCCAAGGTATTCCGTTTGCAGCAGATGGCACGCACTAGGCTCCTCGCCATCCGTTGGCAGCTAGGAGCTCACGACATAAGAGCAAGTTCCTGGAGGAGTTTGGGATGCCCACTTTGCTTTGGAGGGTGCTTAGCTCGATGGGGTATCGTGAAGGAAGGGAGCCTCGCTATTATTGGGATAAGGAGCCGCTTGGTGACGAGACACTGGTGGGGATCGAGGCAGTTGTCCCTACCAGTGGAGGAGACCCCGCTTGGGGTGGCTGGGTGTACGAGTCCCGAGGTATCACGCCTTTCCACGGTGCCAGCAGGGCAGTTTCGCAGTTCTGAGGGACCTCATGGAGAGGTTTCCATACGAGCTGGCCCACGCCTTCGCTGGGGTGTTTCCCCGGGGTGACCCCTACACTTCGGTGTGGGATCAGTCCGAGGTGAACGCTCTAGGGAAGAGTGCGGATGAGGACCAGCACAGTGATAGCGCAGCTATGAGTGCCATGTACGCGTTGATGAAGACCTATGGAGGCCTGGAGCGTTGTTTGGGTCGCTTGTCCGTGTCTCTTCTCACCATCCAGGATGAGAAGCGTCAGTTGCAGCGTGAGTTCGACTCTGAGGTCGAGAGGCTACAGGCAGAGTTGGTCCGTGTGACCCGAGAGAGAGACCAGGCAGTTCAGAAGAACAGTGAGCTGAGCCAGGACCTGCTTGCAGTGCGAGAGCAGAAGGACAGGGTGACTACTGCTCACAGGAACTGCGAGCGCATGCTAGTCCATGTGCTTGGACAGAGGAATGAAGCCTGGCACGAGGAGGACACTTTGAGGGCCCGACAGCTGGAGCTAGAGCAGCAGCTAGCTAATGCGGAAGAGTACAATGAGAACTTGCATGAGGAGATCCAACAGCTGCATAACCAGCTCCATCCTCACCCCCTGCCTGGAGCAGCTGAGTTAGACTCTGAGGACGAGATGGACGCGGATCCCGCGATAGGAGCAGCTGCTAGTGGAGATGAGGATGAGGATGGCTCCGGCATGGACAGTGATCATAGCGAGTAGATGCTAGGGCTCTAGAGCTAGTCCTTCTTCTTTTGTTGTTGTATGTTGCATGGCATGTCCTGTACTTTTGGATCTGGTCTATGTAAAACTTTATGAGTTAATGCTGAAAGTCCAGTGTGTGTATGCTGGCAAGTTGGATGCATGCGAACCTTGTTGCTTGAATGTTAAGTAATATGTTGGTGATGCTGTGCGTGGATGATGAATTGTTGTGCCTCTGTTTATTGTGCGAATTTATTCCCTCAGTAAATTCAGTACGGCATAATTCTACACATGTCTACCATTGATAGCAACTCCTAACTATTGCTTATCATTCACGTGTGCAGATGGTGCAAACACGTGGCGGGGGTAACAGCAACCCGGGCCTTGGAGCGGGTACGTCCGGAGGTGGGGCTCAACGGAATGAAGACAGGGCACCAACACCGCCACCACCACCGCCTCCTCCGTACACTGCGGACGTGTTTTTCGCGTAGTTTCTGGGAAGCCAACGCAACATGGAACAGATGCAGCGCAACATGGAAGAAGCTCTGCGTAACATAGCTGACAACACCCGTCGTGGGGATAACCAGGGCGGCCGTGAAGCCAATCAGTGCAGCTCTTTCAAGGACTTCATGGATACCAAGCCACCAATCTTCAAAGAGGCTTTGGAAAAGCTCGAGGCAGATGAGTGGATCAACACCATGGAGCAGAAGTTTCGTCTTCTTCGGATGACCGAAGAACTCAAGGCTGAGTATGCGGCACATCAGTTGCAAGGACCTGCTAGAATTTGGTGGTCCCATCACCGTACCACCTACCCAGAGGGGACCCCAATTACCTGGAACCGCTTCACCACCGCTTTTCGGGGAAATTATATTCCTCCGGGTTTAGTTGAAATGAAGATCGGGGAGTTGATGAGGCTGTCCCAGGGGACGAAATCTGTGAAGGAGTATTTACACGCTTTCAATAATCTCGCTCGCTATGCCCCTGAGTTTGTGAACACGAAGGCCAAAAAGATTGCTAGTTTCCAGAGAGGCTTAAATCCAAAGATGCTAAAGACCATGGGTACAGGAGCCAGGGCTACCTTCAATGCCTATATCAGTGTCTGTCTGACCCAGGAGAACAATAACAACAACTACAGTGCATCCAAGTCACATAAGAGGGCTTTTGAAGCTGGATCATCCCAGTCCAGGGCACCCGTGACAGGGCGGTAGCAGTATCGTCCTCCTGCCCCAGGTGCTAGGTTCCGACCGCCACAGAGAAGGAGCACCGGGCATCCAACGCAGCAGAAGCCGTACAAGGTGGCGATTCAAGCTGCACCACCTGCCGCCAACAATGCGCCCAAGGGTCCGTGCTATAACTGCCACAAGATGGGGCACTTTGCTAAGGAATGCCCCTACCCCAAGAGGCAGCAGCCAACCTATCCAGCTCGTGTGCACCATACCTCGATTGAGGAAATCCCGGAAGGAGAACCGGTCACAGCTGGTATGTTTCCTGTCAACCACCATCTTGCAGTTGTTTTGTTTGATTCTGGATCATCGCATTCATTCATGAGCCAAGCATTTGCACAAAAGCATGACCAGCCAGTTACTGAGTTGGGTTATGGCTATCGCATCAGCTTAGCCGGAGCCGATGTGTTGACTAATAAAATGGTAACGGGAGTTACCTTCGACATCAGTGGCCGGAGGTTTCGTGTAAACCTTGTGGTCATGCCAGGGCTGGTTTTGATGTCATCATTGGAATGAACAAGATGACTGACTGGTGCGCGATTATAGATGCCGGGAATAGAACTCTTTCCCTGAGAGACCCGCAAGGGAAGGGTGTGCTTCAGGTCAAGCTACCTCGACGGTTAGACTTCACCAGTCTTTCGTGTGCAGTACAGGTGGTTCCACTAGAACACATACCCATGGTATGTGAGTTCCCTGATGTTTTTCCCAAGGATTTACCAGGACTTCCCCCAGATAGGGAGGTAGAGTTTGAAATCGAGTTAATACCAGGTACAACACCAATATCTAGAAGGCCGTACCGGATGCCACCCAATGAACTCACTGAGTTGAAGAATCAACTAAAGGAGTTACTGGATAAAGGGTTCATCCGGCCATGCTTGTCGGAGTGGGGTTGTCCAGCGTTGTTTGTGAAAAAGAAGGATCAGTCATTGCGCATGTGCGTGGACTATCGTCCACTCAATGCAGTGATCAAGAATAAGTATCCCTTGCCAAGGATCGATATCTTATTTGATCAGTTTTCCAAGGCAAAAGTGTTTTCCAAGATAGACTTAAGGTCTGGGTATCACCAAATCAAGATTCGTCCGCAAGATATCCCGAAGACTGCTTTTTCCACCAGATATGGGTTGTATGAGTACCTTGTCATGTCCTTTGGGTTGACAAATGCTCCTGCATACTTTATGTATCTGATGAATTCAGTCTTCATGCCAGAATTGGATAAGTTTGTTGTGGTGTTTATCGATGATATTCTGGTTTATTCAGAAAATGAGCAAGATCACGCCGAGCATCTGAGAATCGTGCTTACACGATTACGAGAGCATCAATTATATGCCAAGTTCAGCAAGTGTGAGTTCTGGATAAAGAAAGTTCCTTTCCTAGGGCCCATTCTGTCTGAAGAAGGGATTGCTGTGGATCCGTCAAAAGTGCAAGAGGTCATGGACTGGAAGGCACCAACTTCTGTTTTGGAAGTTAGAAGTTTTCTTGGTCTGGCCGGGTATTATCGTCGATTCATACCTGACTTCTCCAAGATTGCTAAGCCAATGACAAGTTTGCTACAAAAGGACCATAAGTTTGTTTGGACGGAGGGGTGTGAGTTAGCCTTCCGCACCTTGCGAAAGTTGCTAACCACTGCTCCCGTTCTGGCACAACCCAATATAGAGAAGCCTTTTGATGTGTTTTGTGACGCATCGAAAAGTGGCTTGGGGTGTGTGTTGATGCAAGATGGCAGGGTGATAGCTTATGCTTCCCGACAGTTGAGAAAGCATGAAGTCAACTACCCAACTCACGACCTCGAGTTAGCAACAGTAGTGCACGCTTTGAAGATTTGGAGACACTATCTACTGGGGAATAAGTGTCACATTTATACCGATCATAAGAGTTTGAAGTACATCTTCACTCAGTCCGAGCTGAATATGAGGCAACGACGGTGGTTAGAGTTAATCAAGGACTATGATCTGGAAGTTCACTACCACCCAGGCAAAACTAATGTAGTAGCAGATGCTTTGAGCCGTAAACTGCACTACCAAGTGGTTCAACCGTTGTTTGAAGATGGTTTCAATCTCATGCATCCTGAAGTCTTATGCCACATACAACTCAGTTGTTCACTCGAGAGTCAAGTCATTGAAGTTCAGAAAGCAGACAAGGGTATTTTCCACATCAAGGAGAAGATCAAAGATGACCCAAAGACTCAATTTTGAGTTGATGAAAAAGGGGTACTGTGGTTTCAACATCAGTTAGTAGTCCCGAAAGATCGTGAATTGAAGAATCGTATCATGGATGAAGCCCATCTCTCGAAGCTTTCTATTCATCCTGGCAGCAGTAAAATGTATCAGGACCTAAGACCCCACTTTTGGTGGACCAAGATGAAGAAAGAAATAGCTGCATATGTAGCCCGTTGTGACACGTGTTGCAGAGTTAAGGCCATCCACATGAAGCCTGCAGGTCTGTTGCAACCGTTATCAGTTCCAGAGTGGAAATGGGAAGAGGTCAGTATGGACTTTATCATAGGTTTACCAACGACAAGGAAGGGGAATGACTCGATTTGGGTAATCATAGATCGATTGACCAAATCGGCCCATTTCATTCCTGTGAAGACTCGTTACCAACCTCCTGAGTATGCCGATATATATATGGTTGAGATTGTCAAGTTGCATGATATTCCCAAGACCATCATATCGGATAGAGGACCACAGTTCACCGCTCACTTCTGGGAGCGAATGCATAAGAGTTTGGGGACCAGTCTGATAAGAAGCACGGCGTATCATCCCCAAACTTCAGGCCAAACTGAGAGGCTAAATCAAGTGTTAGAAGATATGCTGAGGGCCTGTGTGCTATCATCCAAGGGATCATGGGAATCATGGTTACCTCTGGCTGAATTCTCATACAATAACAGTTATCAAGAGAGTATCAAGATGGCTCCGTTCGAAGCCTTATATGGTCGGAGGTGTAGAACTCCGTTAAACTGGGTTGAACCTGGTGAGAGAAGATACTATGGTATCGACTTTGTGAACGAAGCTGAGAAAAAGGTGCAAGTCATACAACAGCATATGCAAGCGGCATAATCACGACAAAAGAGTTATGCTGACAAGAGAAGAAGGCCACTTGAATTCAACGTAGGTGACTACGTGTACCTCAAAGTTACGCCAATGAAGAAAGTTCAACGTTTCCGAGTTCGAAGCAAGCTTGCACCCCGATATGTGGGACTGTATCAAATACTAGAGAGGAAAGGCCCAGTGGCCTACAAGATTCAGTTACCTGAGGAGTTGAGCTCGATCTTTCCGGTCTTCCATGTGTCGCAACTGCGGAAATGTTTGAAAGTACCTGAGCAAAGAATTGAACCTCGAGGGATCAAAATAAAAGCAGACTTAGAGTATAAAGAGCAGCCAGTGGGAATTGTGGATACCAAGGAACGGGTAACCCGAAACAGAATTGTCAGAACATATAAGGTGGTGTGGAGTCATCATGACGATAGGGATGCCACCTGGGAAACAGAGGATTACTTGAAAACAGTTTATCCAAAATTTCATAAGAAATGGTTAGTAACCCAAAATCTCGGGACGAGATTTCCCTAAGGGGGGAAGGGCTGTAACACCCTAGGTGTTAAGCATGCATTTAGCCTTAGCAAAACATTCATAAGCACTCCCATCAAGCATAGCATCATGAGCATGACATCTCATCCCCAAAATATGATTTTATGTGCTTTATTTCGTGTGTTTTAATTATGCTAAAAATATGGTGCTTGTTTCTAAAAATGTGAAAAATTCAAACTAGGGTGATTTATGTGTAAGAAGAACTAAGAATATTTTTGTGCAATTTTTGGAGCTATAGAATTTGAGAAATGGAATTTATGCAAAAGGTCCAAAATGAATTTATTTAAAAACCTAGAACTAGTTTTAATTTGTAATTCAAATTCTGTTGGGAACTTGGTCTTGCTTATTAAAACAAAGTTGTAGGGTTTTTGTTTTGGAACAACTTTGTTTTTGGGAGCAAGAGGTGAAAATGATTTTAAATTGGTCCAAATGAATTTAGAAAGAATTTGAGAAAAGAATTTCAAAAAAAAAGAGAAAGGGGACAGGCGCTGCTGGGCCGACCCGCCTCCCTTTCGGCCCAGCTGGGCAGCGCGGCCCGCTCCCCCTCCCCTCTCTCCCGCGCGCGCGGCGCCCGCCTCGCTCCACCCGGCGCCGGCCACGTGGCGGCCGTACGCCGGCGTTGGACGCGCCGCGGCCGGCCACCTCCACCCCCCCTGGTCGGGACGCCGCCCCGCGCCCCCAGACCACTCCCTCCGTTCTGTCGCCTGCCACCCCCTCTCTCTTCTTCCTCCCCGCGCAGCAGCAGCAGCAGCAGCTCCGCCCGCACCATTGCCGGAGAAAGCTCCGCCGCTCGCCGCCGGTCGCACCAGAGCCCCAACCTCGACGCCAAGAGCACCAGCGCACTCGCCGTCGCCGCGGTAAGCCCCTGCGTACGCTCTACCGAGGTGAGAAGCAGCCGTGCGCCGTGAATCGCTCGCTAGAATTACCCCGAGCTCGCCGGAGTATTCTGCCGCGACGGATCTTGCGATATCCTGCCTAGTTTCACTCGCTCTTTAGCGCGTTAGGTCCGTAGCTCGATGAGGAAGCTCGGAGGAGCTTTTGCGCGCGCTCTACCGCACCGGAGCGGCCTGGCCACGGCGAGCAGCGCCGCCGTGCCGCCATGCACGCTCGTCGGAGGTGTTTCGGTCATCCTCCAGCCAATCCGAGGGTACCCCTGGATGCGCCTCGCTGCGGGGAGCACGCTGATGCTCACCCCGTGGCCGGAGACCTCGCCGTCGGCGAAAGCCGGCCGGCCGAAGTTGGCCGGAGCTCTGCATGGCTGACCTGTGGGGCCCCGACCCCTGGATCCCACCTATCAGAGCCAGTGCGGGTGTGGAACCGGGTGAATCTAGCGTTTTCCGTCGGTTTTCTTAAATAAAGGTTTTCCAGAAATTGATTTAAAACTTGGAAAATCCATATCTTGAGTTCTACAGCTCCAAATTTGATGAAATAAATTTTGGTGTACTTTAGATTTTCAGATCTACAGTTTGGTGTAATTGCATGTCATGTTTGGCCACTTTTCCTGGACAGAATTGATTAATCCATGTTTTTGCTAAACTTGGAAAATGCACAATAATTAAAGTATAGCTATGAAAAATGTGAAACTAGATTTGTTGGCTCTGCATGTATGTTTACTCACTGGGAAAATATTGCTATGCATTATTTGGTGTATAAATGAATTTATGGTAATTTAAATGCTTGCATGGCAGTGGTTTATGATTTTTAATAATTATTTGGATCATGCAATTAAGCTGGAAATTTTTGTTGGTGTTTCTTATGATATTAGACAAATTGTAAATATATGAAATCTGGTGTTGACACTTCTACCACAGTAGAGTAATTATAATGGTCCTTATTAATTAATCTTGTGATTTTTGTAGCTCAAAATAAGTATTCAAAAATTATGAAAAATTTACAGTAGACTTTATGCTTGGCTGGTAGTCTCCTGTAATTTTTATGGAATTTATTGATGAACAGAACTGCATGTAAATTTTAATGGGCCTATAAATGAATAGAGAAAATTATGAATTGTTGTATGTATAGGTTGAATAGAATAAGTTTGGGTTTGGTGTACCTTTGAAGCAACTTGTGGGTTGCTGGTCACACTTGAAAAATAATTGTAGAAGAGAATGCACTAGATGTTTAATCCAATTGCTTACTCTTGGATGATGTTGACTACCTTGTAAAGAGCATGACCAATTAAATCGCCTACGCATCATGTCATGACCCTTTGGTACTTTCTCATACAAGCATCCCCTCGGGCATCTCGCACTCCACTCATGAGCACACATGCAGCATACAGGCTCGCAGGAGAACGAGGTGGGACCCGAGGAGCCAGAGGAGATTTCGGAGCAGGAAACTCCGGAAGCACAGGAGTCCGGAGAGGAACTACAGGAGTGTCCGGATCACCGACCCAACACGTTTGGGAAAGGCAAGCCCCGGAGCATTCTAAGTCTCCCTATTCTCGCTAACTTACAGGATATACTATGCTTGTTCTACTATACTGCATTTAAGTGATAGGAATTGCTTGATACCGTTGATGCATATGTACTCCTTGTTATCCCTACTCGTTTATCTACCTTGTCCTATGTAGATAGGCACGGAGTCTATGCTTAGTTTGCTTAGTCTGGTAGAAGTCGGGTGATTCCCTGTCACCTGCGAGATATAGGTGGATACCTGCCTGACTGAGCAGTGGTTGCTTTGGGGAAAAGAATAACCAAGTGCGGAATGGAATTGGAGACCGGGCAGGGTCTTATGGTGGGTTGACCATAGAGCCCCTGCCTGTGTCGATTAAGGACCGATCGTTGACGGCCCTCTTGTCATGTTGAACGCATGCCCCACATTTAGCTAGAAGGATAAGTCGTTCCGACCGCGAAGCCTGAGCACTATCCGTGCCGGGAATCGGCCCGATGTACGCGCTGTATTGGTGATGGTTGAGGAGAACGACGAGGGTGCGGCACGCAACCTTGGTATACCTTGGATACCTCGGTCGCCGGAACGGTCCTCGGGTACGGGCGGTGCCTGTCGAACCCGCGAATTGGTCCTGGATAGTGCAATACGGTGATCTGTAGCTCACTTGATCAGTGAGTGTGGTTTGTGTGGGGAATAAACTCGCCAGCTGGTTAGAAATCGATTCGAATCGCCATCGCTCCTGGATAGTGAGCACTTGACATGAGCCCTGTCCTCGTAGTAAGGACTATGGAACACTTGGGTTATAATGAGGAATGGTTTTAAGAAAAGCTATGATGAGGTACTATCATAACACTATGCTTGCTTGTGATAGTGCAGGTGCAAACCTAGATAATAGGTAATGTTACTTTCAACTTGAGCAAATTAAAAGAAGAAAGATGTATGTAGTTTATAATAATAGAATCTTGCGGTTTTGCAAAATGGTCGTCAGCTACCCCACTATATAGCCTTCATGATCCTTAAAGAGTCTTTATTTTCATTTATGACGGGTAAGTCTAGCTGAGTACCTTCTCGTACTCAGGGTTCTACTCCCATGTTGTTTTGCAGATCGTCAAATGTACTATGGTTATTGCATCCTCTGTCTGTACCCTGCCATGGGTGATGACTAGACCAAGGGCGATGGTCACTCCGTCTTCTCTTTTGCTTTTGTGGGAATGACCGAACTATGGCACTGTATCAGACTAAGTGTGTGTGTTGTATTTTTGAACTATGAAGCTTCCGCTACTTGAAGAACTTGGTTTGTAATAATCTTAAGAACTCCGATGTATTTTATGAATGTTGTAATCTGGTTGTATTTGTGGATGGCGACCGCTAAACTTATTACGATCTTGGCTGTTGTACGATGTGTGGTTTGAAATCCTTTGAGATTTCACGGACTACCGGGATTATATGGGCTTAAGCCTGAAGGTTTGACTATGCAAATGGTCGCTGTTAGGCTTAATCTCTTATAATTTGGTCGGTTCTGTTACACCTATCAAAGGTGGTTGGATGAAATTGTTACCTTGGTAGTTACCTGAGTAGTTACCTAGGTAGTTTGCTCTTTGTTATTGATTCCACCCTTTGTTTTGTTTGTTCCATCCTTGAGTCTATTGAGGATGGTAGTTGGCGTTGTTGTTGATGTAGCTGATATCCTCTTGGACTTTAGGATAGTTGCTTCTCATGTTACCAGTGCCTCCACACTATTCACGAGTTATGCCTGAATCGTGGACGTGCATGTGACTTCTTTGTTTTGTTGATCACGTTCATCCATCTTATTCATGAGTAGGTCTATCTTCGCAGGCAACATGTCCACCTCTTTGACTTGATGCATTTCTCGTCTCTTGCTTCATTGAGTGCGTTCTTCATTCCATCCCTGGTTTGAAGCTATCTTCTCATCAAGAGTGGTGGCTTCGTGAATAGTGAGTTGTCACACCCATATTTTAAGAACAAAATAGGATGCGTAAAAAGACTCATATGTGTCCCAGGAATAGTCGCACATATAAGTAGACAAATCTCAAATGTACCATTGAAGTGTTTATTACATAGTGGAATATAACATATCACATAGTCTCATACAAAGATAATAGCATAGAGTAAACAACGCTCTCGACGGAAGTTTCACACAGGGACACTGTTGACTGGTTGACTCCAAACCTAGTACTCATAGCGATAATCCTCATTCCAGTCATCCTCATTATCATAACCTAAGGTGTTGGGAAATTGCAAGAGTGAGCACATATCGTACTCAACAAGTATAACCAGGGGTTCATGAGGCTCAAATAGCTGACACTGGTTTGACTGCATTTAGCTTTTAATAGTGGATAGTATATTCATAATTAAATAGCAAATGTCAAGGTAGCATAAATAATCCATTAACCCCATGATCAAGTGTAAGCATAATTAATTCCTAGCATAAACGATAATCAAATGAACATAACAACTTAATAAGCTCATCGTCGGCGCAGCAAGAAGCCCCAAGGCCGCTCATAACCGTGAGCACGGCTAGTATACAAGTTTTACACTCTGCAGAGGTTGTACATCTTTACCCATGAGTCATGATTTACCCTTTCGCCCGAGGTAGCTAATCTCTTAACCCCCTTCCTAGGGAGGTCGGCAGGGATCACTATGAAGCCTTTCAAAAGTTCGTCTAACATGTTAGGGCCGCAAGGTTTCCTTTGCGCGCAGATATAGATACCCCCCTTCCGAATGGCACAATGACGCGCAGCCTATACACATAGGGACAGGGGCTCGCACTATACCCAAAACGATTCAGCCCCTCCGCCCTTTCAGGTAACCTCTAACAAGCTAGAAAAGGTCTTCATACTGAGCTAAAGCCAGAGCCATTATAGCCCTCATGGTTGCACTGTTATCCCGGTGATCACTTACAGATAAGATCTCATATAGTTATTTGTCATCAGTTTACGTTCATTGCATAGCTATTAATTATCTTACAAGATCATGGCTTATATCAAGCACTAGCACATCTACACCAAATGCATATCAAGTGGGTAACAAAGAATACAGGTAACAATCATCTATGATTTTGTTAAGGTCGACAAGGTGATAGCATGCATATGATATATATGTGTACTTAAGTGAATAGGTAACAAGGATGATCCCAAGTTATACTTGCCTTGCTCAAAAATCTCCTGAGCCTGCTGGTCTTCAAAAGCTTGGTCTTGATCACCAACTTACGGCTCACCGTCTAATCCCAATCATCAATCAACAACACGCAATCCAATGTAGACAATCATACACGAAGCAAACAAGATATAATTAGAACATCACACCAAACAGGGGTAAATCAAAGATAAAAGTTTATGAAAATATTCTACGCAGCGCTACGATCACACAAACGTAAAGTTCATGAAAATCGGAATTAAAACGTGAAAGATATGAATTTTCTAAGATTTCCTATAGAGAAATAATTAATTAAATGCTACTGCAGAATTGAAAAGTTTCAAAACAGTAAACTAATATTTCTAACACGTAGAGCATATAATTACGAACCTAACGCAATTTGAATGGACAAAAACGGTGTTAAAATAAATATTTTATGACCAATTCAATTTCAGTGGCAATCTTGTAAATAACCAAAAGCGTATTTCAGAAACAAACCGGCGCCTTTACGCTTTCCGAAAAGAGAAAACGTATTTTCGAAAACCTGTTTTGGACTGCGGGTTTAATTTCCAACTTCTCTAGGGGCTCTTAAACAAAATACCCCCTGAAGGGGTATCTTCTAATCTGCGCCTTTGATCTGCACACGGACGGCTCAGGCGCGCTGGGGGAAAGGGGTGGCCAGCGGCCGGCCGGAGCAGAGCTCCCCACGGCGGCGCCATGGATGACCTCGCTGGCGTTCTCGGCCTTCTCGCGACCGTGCACCAAAAGCCAAAGGAAAAACACCAGAGGGACGTGGAGCTCACCGCGGACTCACCTTAGCCACTTTGCAAGGGCCGAGAAGAAGCAAGGAGCTCGCGCTGCACGTTGGGACGGCTCGGCCTAAGCTAGATCCAAATCCGAGCTTGCTAAGGGCACCTAGGGCTTGATCCCGCGACGCAGTTGGAAAACGGGGTGCGGGGCAAGGCTTGGGGCATTTATAGGCCCTCAGTTTGCGAAAAGAGCAAGTAATCGCGCGTTTCCTAGGATCGGTTCGGGTGGGATCGTGTCCTGCTCGAACACGGCGCGCGGAGGAAGAAGAAAAGCGGGCGCGTGGCTGACGTGTGGGCCCGTGCTATCGGTGGGGGAAGGAGGCGGGACCTAGCTGTCGGCGGAAGGAGGGAAGGCGCGCCAGCCTGGGGAGCTGGGCCGCTCGCGACCTGGGCCGGGGTGGGGGTTTGGGCCGCGGGGGGGGGGGGGGAAGAAACAGGCCGGGGTGGGTCTGGTTGGGTTTGCCCCTTTTTTCTGTTTTCTTTTTCCTATTTCTCCTTTGTTTCCCCAAAGTCTTTTTGAAAAGAGATTTTAAATCCTTTTGGAGATAAACAAAATACATAGACAAAAAGCAAGCAAGCAAGTAAACAAATAAATTGATTCCAGCATGAATGCACCACCATGTTTCTAACCTTATAATAAATTTTAATTTTGACCAAAACTATTTTATATTTACTAGATTAAATGGTCACCAAAATGCTTAATTAAATCAAATTAAATTCCTATTAATTGAAAACAAATTTTTGGGTGTTACAAACTCTACCCCCCTTAAAAGAATCTCGTCCTCGAGATTAAGCAGTGCATAAACAAACCACTGTGGTTATGACTCTCTCCAATCATTCTCTCTTTCCCAAGTTGCTTCTGCCTCTAAAAACCAATTCCATTGTACTAGCAAATTCAATGTCTCTAGTCAAGTAACATACCTCGTAACTTATCTGAAAATTTATTCCCTACACAGTCGTGAAGATCAACACCATCATCCAGCTGATTCACTGTAGCTGTGGGTGGAGCCTGCACTGCTACATCAACACTTATTCTTTCTCCCTTTGGCGTTATCACAACTACTACTTTCTCTTTGCACTTAATCTCCGTAGTATATTTCTTCATCCAATCCAAGCCCAAAATCACATCTATGCCTGAGGTTCTCATAACCATGGGACTAACCGGGAAATCTACCCCCTTAAAGAAAGACTTGCTGAGGGGCAACAATATGAAACTGGTATAGTCCCTCCCGGTGAGTTTACTAGCATATGGGTTTTCATGGCAACTAGTGGAATGCTATGAACTCTAACAAATTCTTGTGATATGAATGTATGCGAAGCTCCAGAATCAAATAAAACTGTAGCGGGATTAGAGTTGATACTGAACGTACCCATCATAATTTCTAGTCCCTCCTGAACTGTTTCTGCAGCCACGTGGTTCACCTTTGCTCCATGAGAATTAGACTTTTGATTGTTGTTCTGCTGGTTAAATCTCTCCGGGCAATCATATGACATAGGTCCTTCTTTTCCACAGCGAAAACACCTAGTAGGGGTATTGGGGGCACTTCTCTTCATAGAGGTGGCATTTGAATTTCCTGAGCGGGAAGTTTGCTGTCCACTCTGTTGTTGATTAGGATTATGCTGGGATTGTTGGTTGCGATCCCATTGACCAACCGGTCCCTGGTACCTCTGTTGATCGCCCTGCTGAGAATTGAAACGTTGGCGGTTGTTGCCTCTAGAACCTTGTGCCAGCATCCTCCTCTTCTTATCTTGACCTTTATGCATGTTATCCAACACAATAGCACGGTTTACCAGAGCCTGGAAGGTAGGATATGTGTTTCCAGCTAGTTGCAACCTAAGTTCATAGTAAAGACCTTTCATGAAGAGACGTTGTTTGTCAGCATCTTCTCTAACTTCGTTTGGAGCATAGCGAGCCAACTGCTCAAATATGTCATGATACTCAGCCACAGACATAGAACCCATCCTGAGAGATCTGAATTCCTCCTCCTTGAGCTCATTATTCCTTCATTGATATGTCGTGCTCTAAAGTCTCTACAAAACTCCAACCAAGTGACCGAAGGAGCATTGTTGGGACGAACAGCTTGATACGACTCCCACCATGTCTGAGCTGCACCTTGAAGTTGTCCAGAAGCATACAACACTTTTTCCATATCATTGCACTGGGCTATGTTCAGTTGCCTCTCCACAGCACGTAACCAATCATCTGCCTCCATGGGATCAGCTGAGTGTGTAAATACCGGAGGTCTTCCCTTCATAAACTCTCCACGCTTATCCCTCACATGAACAGGTGGTGGTGTTGGTGGAGGTTGCTGCTGTAGGTGTTGCATGAAAACGTGCATCATCTCATTTTGGGTCTGCATGAGTTCCTCGACGGTGATTGGGGCATTGCCACCATTGCCATTGCCACGGCCTCTGCCTCTGCCTCTTCCCCTTCCTGCCATCTGCATTCCAAGGTATATAATCACATCTTAGTAATGTTCAACATGACAATTACAAGAGTTAACAGAATCTGAAATTTTCTGCGTAATCATCCATCATCAGCAGATCAGAAAATCAATCATATCTCGGGTTCCATAATTCAAAAGGATACATGCTGTACACCGTTGGAAAGACAAAGAAATTGTCTACAACTTTCATTTAGATCATGTTACCATATTCCAAAATTAGGTTAATCAAAAACTGGGTACAACCGAAACTGTTCCAGACTTCCAGACTGCGCAGAAACCTCAACTTTAAACAGTTATAACTCGCCGCTCATAATAGGTAATATGGTCATTCTTGCGGCATTGGAAAGATATGAAAGTCTACTTGTTCCCAGAAACATTTGATGAACATTGCACAAACAGATTTTGAGATGTACCAGATTCTTTGCAGACTGCTCCAGAAAACAGCAAGGGACAGAAACAGAATTTTAACCAAACCCAACTATTTAGTTCATTAATCCTCATGCCTTAAGCCTATAAACTAAATGAAATTGTAGAGGAAATCCACAAGATCATTACACTCATTACAAAGATCCAAATCAAGCATAAGCATAATAACAAACCAAACCAAGCATCAAAGGTTCACACTTCAAGCATTGACTCAACTTGCGGTACTATCGTTCTTTTCCTATTAAGAGTAAAGATCCTAAAACTCTTATTTCAATGATGTTAGAAGGTGGTAAGAAAAGTTTCAAAAGCATATTCAAAGCAAGGTGTGGGGATGAGAACAAGTCTTTAAAGTAAACAACAAGGTGAAGATGAATAGGATATAGTGTAGAAGAAAATATCAAGGTTTATAGAGCAAGAATTTTATAGCAATTTCAAAACCTTAAGACGGCCAATTTCTAACTAGGCTTGCGTCCGACAGTCAACAAAGCTTTGATACCAATTTGTCACACCCATATTTTAAGAACAAAATAGGATGCGTAAAAAGACTAATATGTGCCCCAGGAATAGTCGCACACATAAGTAGACAAATCTTAAATGTACCATTGCAGTGTTTATTACATAGCGCAATATAACATATCACATAGTCTCATACAAAGATGATAGCATAGAGTAAACAACGCTCTCGACGGAAGCTTCATACAGGGACACTGTTGACTGGTTGACTCCAAACCTAGTACTCATAGCGATAATCCTCATTCCAGTCATCCACATTATCATAACCTGAGGTGTTGGGAAATTGCAAAAGTGAGCACATATCGTACTCAACAAGTATAACCAGGGGTTCATGAGGCTCAAATAGCTGACACTGGTTTGACTGCATTTAGCTTTTAATAGTGGATAGTATGTTCATTAAATAGCAAATGTCAAGGTAGCATAAATAATCCATTAACCCCATGATCAAGTGTAAGCATAATTAATTCCTAGCATAAACGATAATCAAATGAACATAACAACTTAATAAGCTCATCGTCGGCGCAGCAAGAACCCCCAAGGCCGCTCATAACCGTGAGCACGGCTAGTATACCAACTTTACACTCTGCAGAGGTTGTACATCTTTACCCATGAGTCATGATTTACCCTTTCGCCCGAGGTAGCTAATCTCTTAACCCCCTTCCTAGGGAGGTCGGCAGGGATCACTATGAAGCCTTTCAAAAGTTCGTCTAACATGTTAGGGCCGTAAGGTTTCCTTTGCGCGCAGATATAGATACCCCCCTTCCGAATGGCACAATGACGCGCAGCCTATACACATAGGGACAGGGGCTCGCTCTATACCCAAAACGGTTCAGCCCCTCCGCCCTTTCGGGTAACCTCTAACAAGCTAGAAAAGGTCTTCATACTGAGCTAAAGCCAGAGCCATTATAGCCCCCATGGTTGCACTGTTGTCCCGGTGATCACTTACAGACAAGATCTCGTATAGTTATTTGTCATCAGTTTACGTTCATTGCATAGCTATTAATTATCTTACAAGATCATGGATTATATCAAGCACTAGCACATCTACACCAAATGCATATCAAGTGGGTAACAAGGAATACAGGTAACAATCATCTATGATTTTGTTAAGGTCGACAAGGTGATAGCATGCATATGATATATATGTGTACTTAAGTGAATAGGTAACAAGGATGATCCCAAGTTATACTTGCCTTGCTCAAAGCTCTCCTGAGCCTGCTGGTCTTCAAAAGCTTGGTCTTGATCACCAACGTACGGCTCACCGTCTAATCCCAATCATCAATCAACAACACGCAATCCAATGTAGACAATCATACACGAAGCAAACAAGATATAATTAGAACATCATACCAGACAGGGGTAAATCAAAGATAAAAGTTTATGAAAATATTCTACGCAGCGCTACGATCACACAAACGTAAAGTTCACGAAAATCGGAATTAAAACGTGAAAGATATGAATTTTCTAAGATTTCATATAGAGAAATAATTAATTAAATGCTACTGCAGAATTAAAAAGTTTCAAAACAGTAAACTAAAATTTCTAACATGTAGAGCATATAATTACGAACCTAACGCAATTTGAATGGACAAAAACGGAGTTAAAATAAATATTTTATGACCAATTCTATTTCAGTGGCAATCTTGTAAATAACCAAAAGCGTATTTCAGAAACAAACCGGCGCCTTTACGCTTTCCGAAAAGAGAAAACGTATTTTGGAAAACCTGTTTTGGACTGCGGGTTTAATTTCCAACTTCTCCAGGGGCTCTTAAACAAAATACCCCCCGAAGGGGTATCTTCTAATCTGCGCCTTTGATCTGCACACGGACGGCTCAGGCGCGCTGGGGAAAGGGGTGGCCGGCTGCCGGCCGGAGTAGAGCTCCCCACGGCGGCGCCATGGATGACCTCGCCGGCGTTCTCGGCCTTCTCGCGACCGTGCACCAAAAGCCAAAGGAAAAACACCAGAGGGACGAGGAGCTCACCGCGGACTCACCTAGCCACTTTGCAAGGGCCGAGAAGAAGCAAGGAGCTCGCGCTGCGCGTTGGGACGGCTCGGCCTAAGCTAGATCCAAATCCGAGCTTGCTAAGGGCACCTAGGGCTTGATCCCGCGGCGCAGTTGGAAAACGGGGTGCGGGGCAAGGCTTGGGGCATTTATAGGCCCTCGGTTTGCGAAAAGAGCAAGTAATCGCGCGTTTCCTGGGATCGGTTCGGGTGGGATCGCGTCCTGCTCGAACACAGCGCGCGGAGGAAGAAGAAAAGCGGGCGCGTGGCTGACGTGTGGGCCCGTGCTGTCGGTGGGGGAAGTGTTGACGGTCCTTAAGTATTAAATTTAATTATCAAATAAATAAAGAAAAGGTTCCAAATGAAATCAACATCAAGACTTAGGGTTTTATCTGACAGAATTCCACGAGTTTTGGTGTTTGTCTATTTCTGCAGGGGGTTATTAGGAAATATGGAAGAAAGGCCCACATGTCGGGATTACGTAAAGATATTAACGTGCTGCGCAATTATCTTACATCTAGAAGACTCCAGAAGACACGAGACCAAAGCGGAGGCGAAACGGGGCCAGAGACAGGGCGCCCACCCTGTCCTACTGGGTGCCCGCCCACCTCCTGTGGCCAATCACGCTCAATCTCGCGGATTATGCTCCACTGACCTAAAGGATCAAGAATAACCGTTCAATCAATGTCGATTTGATCCGACGGCCCAGGTTCACTTGAGGGGACTATAAAACCAGACCCCCTGGCCCCTGGAGGAGGCACCCCCCTTGATCATTATTCATTATTCATAGACAGAGCAAAAGCTAGGGTTTAGAGATGAGAGCTCTCATCTCTTCTCTAAACTAGAGTAGATCTAGATAGTAGCGAGATGGAGAGCGAAGGAGGATTAGAGGAGAGGCCGGCCTGTCGGTTCTTCCTCCGGTTGTACTTCGTCATGATCAAGCTCTAATCAAGCTTGCTCATGGGATGACTCTAGTAATCTACTTCTAATTCATTATGCAATTACTAATCATGTATGTTCTGGTTCACAACTCTTTTGAGTACTTCTAATCTATAGGACCCTATAGGTTAGAGTTGTAGTATAGGTGTAAGCGTGGTGCTTAGACCTAGATTACTTGTGGATATCCCCTGACTAGCTGGATCGTGTGGTAGGCCGCGTAGGAGACAGTTACGTTGGTCCCCTGTAGTCCACCTCTCGTTAGCAGGACGGGTAGGGTTTATGGGCCTATGGATAAGCATCCTTTGTGGTGTACTCTTATCACGTGGTTCGTCCCAGACATAGACATACCCCTTTGAAGTAGAGAAACCATAGTTATCCTCTCTATTCTGCTACCATCGCCCATATACTAGAATTGCTCTACTCTCTATTACTATATTATCACTCACTGTTATCTTACCTTTAATATTGTTCTTATTCGATTCTACCATCTTTCCTATTCACACCTATTTACTTATCTTGGTTAAGTTAGAGCGTAGATCAGTTCTCCCGTTTCCCTGTGGATACGATAAAACCTTTAACCGGGTAAAAGCTTCAACGGTATCCGTGCGCTTGCGGATTATCTGTGTGCGTATAAATACCATAGTACACTCTAGTGCCATGCTGGGGATGACAACCTAGTATTTGTTGGGTATTCTTAACATCATTACTAAAAGTAGACTAAGTTCTAAATCTAGCAACGGTGCCAAAAATGCCAAACCTATCCCTCACACCACTTAAGCCAAGTTGTCATCCCCAGCATGATATAAGAGACGCGGTATTGAAATATGCAATTGCTCTTCTAAATAAATAATGAATGAGATCTGCAAGCGCACAGATTAATACCGATGTAGCATTTTAACCGGGAAGTATTCCAGGTATCGTTATTTATATTTTTACCACTGGGAAGGGATTAGAAATCATCACTAATGATTACAGAATAGAATATGAGATTGAGCATCTATCATTGCATGTATAATTGAGAACATTATATCTAACTCATCATATAGGGATAAGTGTCACGTAAAAGATATATGAAATAATAATAGTGACAAGGATAACTAATCTGATCTAGCCACATAATAAATGTGATAAGCACCTCAATTAGATACTCTAGAAAGTCATTAGCATGGTATTAGAACGAACTACAAGAATATTCCATAAGTTATTCTCAACTATATAGTCTAGCATTATCATAGTTAGTGCAAGCATACTTAGCAATCATTGTGAGACAAGACTACGCCCATGCATAGTGATATTAGCAAGGAATATGAGAAACATAGCAATCACTCCCCTGTAATAATGTTGCTCTGCCAGCCCAATACACGAGAGGGGGACTATATAAGAATCAATGAAGCTGTCACTATCACGAACCACCCCACGATCTGGCATATTGGGTACAATCGCAGATAAATACGGTATAAGCACCACGCCTACACAATATCTATCATTTACCCATGGATCCGATGGGTAAACGCTATACGATCCTAAGCATGTATATAGATCCAATCTAACTAAGCCAAGTACATAACTATGATAAACTAAGAACAATATAATCTTGAATATAAGCAAGTAGAGCAAAGTCATAAGCAATATATTGAAGTAGAACAAAGTCATATTCATAATATTGAAGAACAAAGATAATTAGAAAGCAATTAGAAGCACAATTAGAGAATTACCAAGAATCCTCCTGACAGATCCGGAAACCAATCGAAGATTGACTCCTTCTAGTTCTAATCCTATGTAGCTATGCTAATCTAGATGTCTAATTGATGTGGTGGCTCTAATCTTGATCAGAGGCTTCTTCTCCCTTGATGGAACAATGAATTAGGGTTGAGAGGCTCTCTCCTCCAGGGGCCAGGGGGTCTGGTTTTATAGTCCCTTCAAGTGAATATGGGCCCTTGGATCAAACCGACATAGATTGTATGGTTTAGATTCATCCTTTAGGTCGGTGGAGACTTCCCGCAAAGCAGAGTCCTGTTTGGAATCCAACAGGGGGCGGGCGCCCAGTAGGACAGGGCGGGCGCCCTGCCTCTGGCCCCGTTTCGCCTCCGCTTCGGTCTCGTGGCTTCTGGAGTCTTCTAGATGTAAGATAATTGCGCAGCACGTTAATATCTTTACATTATCCTGACATGTGGGCCTTTCTTCCGTATTTCCTGATAACCCCCTGCAGAAATAGACAAACACCAAAACTCGTGGAATTCTGTCAGATAAAACCCTAAGTCTAGATCTTGATTTCATTTGGATCCTTTTCTTTATTTATATGATAATTAAATTTGATACTTAAGGACCGTCAACAAACTCCCCCAAGCTTACCTCTTGCTCGTCCCTGAGCAAGGATAGACTCAGCTATGGATCATAAGTTGTTGCATTATATTTAAAAATTTGACGGTACACATGCTTTTAAATAAGATCTTATCTCTGAGTTAGAGTAAACTGTTAAGACTTAAAACTTACTTACTTTACCTTCACCATGGGACTTGTAACTGTCACTTCTGTCTTGAGTGGTTAAAAGATAGAACAGTCTAGCCAAGTGCCATGTCTCTTATTCTTGATCAACTATAGCTCTGGGATTTTTGCAGATTTTCAAATAAAACTCAGAGATTCCTTGTATGATTCTCTCAGGTCTCTCTTTTGTGGTATTTTTGGATCCTTACCAAGGCAGTGATGGTATATGCCTTCTCTCAAGATATGTGGTATTTGTGGTATAAAGCATAGTGACATTGCCTTCTCTCTCACCCTACTCTAATAAGGCTTTAATATCTGGAGCTCATAGGTGGGAGATAAAGTATACATACTTACAAGACATTTATTTGCATAGTCAAACAATGGATCCAAAGTAACAAGTCAATAAGTTTAATCAAGATGTGCATGTGTGGCGAATGAATGGTATATGGTGATGATGGTGATAACAATGGTGAAAACAATGGTGGTGGAAGTCTAATTCTACTTTGCTCTTTTGAGGGGATACATACCTTCCTTGCTTTTGAAACTTTATGAGGAGAATGAGATGCTCTTCTTTTTCTTTTCTCTCAGGTGGGTATCTTGCACCCCTAATTCTACTGTCGGACACTTGTCCATTTTCACCTCTCGTCTCACTTTTTCTTTTCTTTCGAGGTTCCGAGCACTTGCTCCTTTTTATTTCCTCGTATTATTATTTTTTATTTTTTTTAATATTGAGCATTCATCTCATGAGATAATATAGCAAGTAGTAGTAACAAGATAACTTGAGCATTTATTTCACAAGGGGAAAATAGAAATATTTTTGGCTATTCTCTCCCGAATTAGGAGTAGAATATTTTTAGGTGGTTCTGGAGATGGAAATGAATGGATATATGTGGATGGTACTTCCGGAATAGAAGTAGCATATATGAGTGAACGTGCAAGTGAAATCTTGATTTAACCACATGACAAGCTCCTAAGGGTCTACACAGCTTGACCACACTCAATGCTCATAAGCAGTAAATAGTAAATGTGTGGCTCAAAGTATAGCAAGCATGTATATATGGCTGTGGTAGGAATTTAAACTCTCATCATACAGGAACTCATCATGCAACATTTTAAAGATTTTCAAAGATAAAATTCTCCAGAATTCTAGCATCTCTAGGAACAGATAAACAGCAGCTCAGCCTTCCCATATCGTATCCGTTAACAACTTAGACTTCAGATCAAGTTTTTATCCCACAAGTTTAGATCTAGAGCAAGCTTTAAATTATAACAGTTATATCTAAACTTGAGAGAGAGAACTTTAAAATTTGCAAATTAGGCAGAGCAACTTTCCATCATATCCATGCTTAAGTTTTATTTAGATACAGATTAGCATAGCCACTTTATTTATTTATTAAACACACTAAGCAAAAGACATATATAAGCATAAAATCTTTATTTGGTTTTTCCATAGTTTATGTGTATTTTAATATTCTAAAATAATATAAGTATAAAGATAGATAGAAATACTTATCGAGGTAAATGGGGGTGCTCTCCCCCAAGCTGAATTTTGACGTAATTTCTGTTGATGTAGCTAGCAGGCGGCAGAGGTGTATTTGAAAGTCAGCAGCATTTTGACAGCGATTAGAATGTCCTCCTTCTGCTAGTCTTCTTGATTTTTAAATTCTGTGGAGCTCAAATAGACAACAAAGCTTGTGGAACTAATTAAGTGTTGGCATAAATATATAGCCTTCATCATCTTGAGACTCCTTAATAATTATTACTCCCTGTTTTTATAATTTTTTTTATTTTATAAAGCAGAAAAATATTTTTTTATTTTTTTGCCTCCACAGTGAAAGTACTTATGGGTTTTATGCCACTCGTATACTCACATGGGGCTTACTGTTTTTCATATTTTTATTTTCTTTTCAAGACAGCATGAGCATGTTTAACTAAGTAAACTATTTGAAATAACTGAAAGGGAAAGGGTAACTACCAAGTTTACCTCTTGGCAAGGCGTTCGGTGTTGTTAAGTCCTCCGAACAGGACTCTCCAATTTCTTAATCGTCCTGAGGTTCGTTGGGTGGCGTAGTCGGTACTTCCGGCAGTGCCTCGTCTTCTTGTATAGTTATCTTCATTTTCCATACCTGACTCGGTGCTTTAATCTCCTCTGGATAATTCTGTTTAAACTCTACGTTTTCTGACCTTACAACTTCTCCTTCATAGTCTGCCCATCCGTCCTTGATGATCTGCCTCCTCTGGTTGCGGTTGCGTCTCTTTCTGACCTGCTTAGATTCTTCAATGATATAGTTAGGGTCAGTAAAATAACGGCGTACCTTGTCTGAGGGGAAGTGCATATGGACTTCTCCGGTTCCAATGTAGATAATTGCTTTAACGGTGCTGAGGAACGGTCTTCCAAGGATGATGGGTGGATCATACTCGTCTTCTCCCATGTCAACAACTTGAAATTATGTGTAGACAAAGTGATCGTCTATTTTGACTGGGACATCAGATACTATTCCTTGAACTTCTCGAAATGTCTGATCTGCAATCTGGAGCTGAATGTATGTTGGTCTTAGTGGCATGGTTCCGAACAAGAGCCGATAGGTGACTGCGGCCATTATGTTGACGCCTGATCCGGTGTCGCAAATCGTCTTGTAGAAGTTGTATCCATTTATGGAGCAGTAAATGCTTGGCATTCCTGGGTCGTCCTTCTTGGTCAAAAGCGGTGACTTAAGTTGGTGATCTTGGCCTCCATGGACTACAGTGACCATCTTAGCTGACTCGGTCCACACTTGCTTGTTCCTGTTCCTCCTATTGGTCCTCTTCCTTGATTCACGTCTGGATTGATTTGGAATTTGTGTAGTCTTGTTCTTGAAGAAAAATGTCTCCTTCTTCCCTTTGACGTAGAAACTGATCTTGGCAGCACTGGCGTAGATGATAGCTCCCGTGGTGTTCTAGAATGGCCTCCCTAAGATGATAGGTGCTCTCTCATCATTTCTGGTCTCTACCACTACGAAGTCTGCTGGGGCATACAAGGTACCAACTCGGACACAAAGGTTCCTCACAATTCCTTTCGGAAAAGTTATCGTCTGATCTGCAAACTGCAAACACATGGTTGTCTCTAATAAAGGATATGTAAAGATTTTTTCATAGAGTACCCTGGGTATAATGTTGACACTGGAGCCAAAGTCGCAGAGTGCTTCTGGAACGTCCACCATGCCGATGGAGATCGGGATGACGGGTCGTCCTGGATCGCCTCTCTTGACCGGCAGAAGGTCAGTAGAGAATTCATTGACGGGGTTACTCCAATTACCTGCATCAAACATGTCTACAAGATTTGCAGATTCTAATCCTTCCGGTTGTGATGGTATACCGGGGTTAGTAATAGGAACAGCAGCAGCTATTTGATTTAACTGAGATTCAATCATTTTATTAAAGCTAATTTGATTCTTGATGGCAGTAGAAAAATTATCCATTCTATTATTTATATTTTCTAGCATTTTATCATTAGATGCCAATTTCTTAGATAGATTATCCATTAGCTTTCCTTGATTAGACACTAACTCTCTCAAAGGCGGAAAATTATTATTGTTGTTGTAAGAATTGTTACCTTGATAATTACCTGAGTAGTTATGCCTTTGTTGATTCCAACCTTGATTTTGTTGAGGACGGTTGTAGTAGTTGTTGTTGTTATTGTTGATGTAGTTCACATCCTCAAGCATCTCAGGGCAGTGGTTGCCTGAGTGTCCAGTGTCTCCACACTCCTCACAAGTCATGTGAGAGTCGTAGATGTGCATAACTTCTTTCTTGTCTCCAGCTCTATCATCGAGCTTCTTCATGAGTAGGTCTAGCTTTGCAGACAGCATGTCTACCTCCTTCAGCTGATGTATACCTCCACCTCTCTTGCGTGTCTGGGTCCTCTCTTCATACCAGCTTTGATTGGACGCCATCTTCTCTACAAGAGCTGTGGCTTGTGGTATAGTAAGTGATAAGAATGCTCCTCCAGCTGCCGCATCCATGGTCTCTCGGGCACTGTTGCTGAGCTCATGATAGAATGTCTGCATCAATAGCCAACTCTCCATTCCATGATGGGGACATTCTAGGATGTAGTCTTGAAAGCGCTCCCATGCCTCTGGAACAGATTCATCATTTTGTTGCTGAAAACTTGTAATCTTACCACGGAGAGCATTGGTCTTGCCCATGGGAAAGAACTTTGCCAGAAAGTTCGTTGAGCAGAGTGCCCACGTAGTATTCTTCTCCTTTGTAGCGTAGAACCACTGCTTCGCTCTTCCTAACAGTGAGAATGGGAAGAGGCGAAGTAGTATAGCGTCTTTGGAAACTCCTGCTATGGTGAATGTGTTGCAAATCTCCAGGAAATGTTGTAAATGAGCACTAGCATCTTCGTGTGCCTTCCCACAGAACTGGTTGGATTGCACCATGTTGATAAGTCCAGGCTTGAGCTCAAAGTTCCCGTCGATCTCTGCAGCAGGTCCAGTGCGGATGTTGTCCGTAGTGGGAGCTGAGAACTCGCGGATTGATTTGTTCGCCATGGCTTCGAACTCTGAAGACAAGTTCCGGTGATCTTCTTGATTGGATGAAGCTTCTTCGTGAAGTGTTGATGATTTCTTTAGCTTGGCTCTCGTCTTCTTGAATAATGCTTCAGGATTGTCAACAAAATTTCCTAGAAGATGTCTTCTATTCATACATTCCCCTGCATAAGATAAAATAGAAAAATATCGGGGTAAAACTGTATGAGAGAATAGATAAGCTCAATCATATTAGTGATGCTAATGATAACTCAAAATCTTTTATTCCATTCCTGATTGGTAATCAACCTTCCCCGGCAACGGCGCCAAAAATGCTTGTTGGGTATTCTTAACATCATTACTAAAAGTAGACTAAGTTCTAAATCTAGCAACGGTGCCAAAAATGCCAAACCTATCCCTCACACCACTTAAGCCAAGTTGTCATCCCCAGCATGATATAAGAGACACGGTATTGAAATATGCAATTGCTCTTCTAAATAAATAATGAATGGGATCTGCAAGCGCACAGATTAATACCGATGTAGCATTTTAACCGGGAAGTATTCCAGGTACCGTTATTTATATTTTTACCACTGGGAAGGGATTAGAAATCATCACTAATGATTACAGAATAGAATATGAGATTGAGCATCTATCATTGCATGTATAATTGAGAACATTATATCTAACTCATCATACAGGGATAAGTGTCACATAAAAGATATATGAAATAATAATAGTGACAAGGATAACTAATCTGATCTAGCCACATAATAAATGTGATAAGCACCTCAATTAGATACTCTAGAAAGTCATTAGCATGGTATTAGAACGAACTACAAGAATATTCCCTAAGTTATTCTCAACTATATAGTCTAGCATTATCATAGTTAGTGTAAGCATACTTTGCAATCATTGTGAGACAAGACTACGCCCATGCATAGTGATATTAGCAAGGAATATGAGAAACATAGCAATCACTCCCCTGTAATAATGTTGCTCTGCCAGCCCAATACACGAGAGGGGGACTATATAAGAATCAATGAAGCTGTCACTATCACGAACCACCCCACGATCTGGCATATTGGGTACAATCGCAGATAAATACGGTATAAGCACCACGCCTACACAATATCTATCATTTACCCATGGATCCGATGGGTAAACGCTATACGATCCTAAGCATGTATATAGATCCAATCTAACTAAGCCAAGTACATAACTATGATAAACTAAGAACAATATAATCTTGAATATAAGCAAGTAGAGCAAAGTCATAAACAATATATTGAAGTAGAACAAAGTCATATTCATAATATTGAAGAACAAAGATAATTAGAAAGCAATTAGAAGCACAATTAGAGAATTACCAAGAATCCTCCTGACAGATCCGGAAACCAATCGAAGATTGACTCCTTCTAGTTCTAATCCTATGTAGCTATGCTAATCTAGATGTCTAATTGATGTGGTGGCTCTAATCTTGATCAGAGGCTTCTTCTCCCTTGATGGAACAATGAATTAGGGTTGAGAGGCTCTCTCCTCCAGGGGCCAGGGGGTCTGGTTTTATAGTCCCTTCAAGTGAATATGGGCCATTGGATCAAACCGACATAGATTGTATGGTTTAGATTCATCCTTTAGGTCGGTGGAGACTTCCCGCAAAGCAGAGTCTTGTTTGGACTCCAACAGGGGGCGGGCACCCAGTAGGACAGGGCGGGCGCCCTGCCTCTGGCCCCGTTTCACCTCCGCTTCGGTCTCGTGGCTTCTGGAGTCTTCTAGATGTAAGATAATTGCGCAGCACATTAATATGTTTACGTAATCCTGACATGTGGGCCTTTCTTCCGTATTTCCTGATAACCCCCTGCAGAAATAGACAAACACCAAAACTCGTGGAATTCTGTCAGATAAAACCCTAAGTCTAGATCTTGATTTCATTTGGATCCTTTTCTTTATTTATTTGATAATTAAATTTGATACTTAAGGACCGTCAACAGTATTCAAGTGGTGTTAGCAAGTGTCAACAAGCATTTTTGGCGCCGTTGCCGAGGAAACGGTTGCTGAGTTGACTACGAACTAGTTTAATCATTTTATAAAAAGAAAAAATAATAATAAAATAAATATTTTCCTTTTATCCTTTGCCTCATCTCTGCTATTCTTTCTTCTTATCTAATACTTGATCTCTGGTCTATTATGAATTCAAACATGTCTATCTATGAATTTCATAGACCTATGGGCACACATCTCGAACCACCAAAATCTTCAAAGCCTATCATAGCATCTAGTTTTGAGATAGACCCCGAATACATAGAATTTATTCAAAAACAACCTTTCTCAGGAGAAGTTGAGGAAAACCCATACACACACCTAAGAGAGTTTTATCGAGTCTGTGACCTCCTTCGCATAGAAGGCATGTCCGATGAGACCCTTAAATGGAAGCTCTTTCCGTTCTCTTTAACGGGAAAAGCTAGACATTGGTATAAACTCAAAGTAGGGAGTGTTCATGGAGATTGGAAGGAGTTATATAGTAGTTTTCTTTCTAAATATTTTCCAATCTCCAAAGTGGTGGAACTTCGGTGTGAGATTCTTTCTTTTAGACAACTGGAAGAAGAATCTCTTGGCAAATCATGGGACCGCTTTATTAACCTTACTCTCACTGGCCCAAAACTTTCTATTCCAGAAGAAGTTCTTCTAATTCACTTTTTTGAGGGCCTTAGTAAGGAAGATAAGCAAACCATTCATGCGGCCTCTGGAGGATCTTTCCACCACCTATCCGCTAGTGAAGCTTGGAATTTGATTGATTTGATGAGCGGAAAGTCTCCTAGCTTTTATATCCCTGAGAAAGAGAAAGAACCAGTTCCTAGACAAGAAGAAGAAGTTTCGATAGCCAGATCACAACCACTTCAATCCCAAACTTTAGCTATCGATCCTAAACCATCAATACCCCAAAATTCTCCAAGAGAGGAAGGAATTCCAACCTTAAATCTTTTAGATGCTGATGGTTTAGACTTCTGGTTCTATAAGAGACCTTCAAGCAGGGATAATTCAAATCCTTGCAATAATGTTTCTCTTAGAGAATATCTTGGTTCCTATCATGAAGAAGTCGAGGATGACATATCAAGTGAAGGAGAGCTAAGCCATATAGACAATTCTATCTACTCCCCTTCCATGTTCACAAGTTCTAAATCCATCCTTGACCTTAGAGATCCCTCTTATCCCTCTTCTTTTCAGTCTCATGATGATCCTAGCAGTTCACCAAGACGACCAAACCATAGGAGTCATGAAGACCATAAGGATGGCATGTCAAGTAATGCCATAGAAGGAGAGCTAAGCCATATAGAAAATTCTAACACCTCCCCTATTTTGATCACAAGTTCTAAATGGCTAGAATGTGTAGAATGGATGGATAAGGAAGAAGCCTTAATGGGTTCTGACTTTGGCTCAATTTCAAATAGTGAGTTCTTGACTCCCTTTGAAGACGAGATTCATCTAACTATAGAAGAGGACATAAGTGAGACCAATCCAAGAGAAACTCTGAACATCCAGATTGGAGATGAAGATAACATTAATGAGCATGGAATTTATTTCATAGCCACTTCGTTTACTCCATGCTCATATGCAACATCTTCCCAATCTATTGGTCTCTCCGACATCACCACACTTGAGATCTCCAACCCCCTCTTCCTTTCTATTTATAAAAACTTTAAAAGGGCGGTTGTCGATGCATATGTCTATAATAAATATTGCAGATCTCGTTGAGTTGATCTAGATATAGGTTGGCGTCAGAGGGGAAACCACTTCGCCAACATAAACTGATGGTTTCCCAAGGACAAGCTTAGTGTCTTAAAATAAGCATTGATCAGATCGTAACATGAGGTTTTAATTATTTAAAACATTACCTGGTGTATTGAGCATATAAGGATAATCGTAAAAATATTGCTTCGGGTATTCTTGTCACTAACCTTTCTAGGATTGGAGCAAGAAGATTGGATGAATGACAAGCACAAGGTATGTCCAACCAATCATCATACAACATTGAATTAAATTCATCCAAACTTGAATTTTGCAAAATTCAAGCTTGGGGGAGTACTTTACATAAAAACATCCTTTGCCATGTTGCTATGCTGGTTGTCCCTACCTTTGAGACATGCTCAATTTGTTAAATACTAATCACACTACTTCATCTCTACTTGAGTAGATCTCTATAAATGCTGTCATGCTACCGTTGTCTATTTACTAGCAAGTGTTGGTTTGGAAGTACTCGCCATACTTCCATTGGCATTTAAATTAAGCATGGTGCTTAGGTTAAATAGCCTTCCTTAATCTGATTAGACATGGAGTCTAGTTTGGTTATTGAACTAAAAAAAACTGCTTGAGTAGATATTGGTATATTTTGTCAGACTAACCCCTGCAGAAAAACTTTCAATATCGATTTGGGAAGTCCTGAGATAAACTCACATCAGAGACGAAGAGAGTGACACATGAAGTTTAACAATTTGCACAAGAAGGACATAGCTCATTCATCATAAAGAGATGATCCATGGAGGGTGCCACAAACACGATGCACAACCGCTAAGAAAGGAAAGCTTCCACAAGATGATACCGTACCATCACTCTTCGAGCAAGGTAACATCTTAAGGTACTTGACTATCACTTTTATAAGCTTCTCCTTGGTTCTGGCGTTCATATAAATAAAGAGACAAACGTGTATGATTTACAACTCTAGATTAACCAACCCAACTGATTAAACATGTTTAGTCCTTTAATCCTTGTTCTTAGTACTACCTCCATGATCCCACACTCCTAATCATATGAGCTAAAATGTTACACATTCAATCATTGAGAAATATAAAGAAAAAAACATATACATAGATAGATTATCTTTCCATAAGGTTGAGCGATTTGATCTGACAAATGGTATAAGTGCTACACTCATGAACTTATCATCCATCAACTTTGTCTTGCTCACTATGCTTAAGGTTAGAGAAGAACAAATACACTTTTGGTTCTGTTGGTGTTTTCCACCAACAGGGCCCATGCACTTGATCTCTGCCTTGTCTCTATGAGCAGGTACACTACGAGCACAAACACACTGAGCAAGATACTGCTAACACCTCACTTCGAACTGCTGGGCAAACGAAGAACATGGGTGACACCGTGTTAAAAGGTTCACACGTCAAGGTCCGCACCTGAATCAAATGACGCACCTGAAGAATGAACACGATGAGAAGTCTTGTCAAGAAGACTTAAAACATTGAACCCTTGCCGAAAGGTAAGATTGGTAGTTATCCATATTTATCCTTTCTGCATTCCCTTTTCCCTTTAATTATCTACTTTCCTTAAATAGATTTTTAGTTAATCATGCTATCTTGAAAAGAAAATAAAAATGTTAAAAAACACTAAGCCCCATGTGAGTATACGAGTGGCATAAAACCCATAAGTACCTTCACTGTGGTGGCATAAAAATAAAATAATTATTTCTTTTCTACTTTTATAAAATAAAAATATAAAAACAGGGAGTAATATTTATTGAGGAAGCTCAACATGATGAAAGCTAGATATTTATGATAACACTTAATTAGTTCCACAAGCTTTGTTGTCTATTTGAGCTCCACAGAATTTAAGAATCAAGAAGACTAGCAGATGGAGGACATTCTAATCGCTGTCAGAATGCTGCTGACTTTCAAATACACCTCTGCCACCTGCTAGCTACATCAAGAGAAATTACGTCAAAATTCAGCTTAGGGGAGAGCACCCCTATTTATCTCGCTAAGTATTTCTACCTATCTTTATACTTATATTATATTAGAATATTAAAATACATAAACTATGAAAAACCAAATAAAGATTTTATGCTTATATATATATCTTTTCTTAGTTTGCTAACTAAATAAATAAATAAATAAATAAATAAAGTTTGCTATGAATCTTAACAATAAAACTCTAGCATGGATATGATGAATAGTTGCTCTGCCTAATTTGCAAATTTGAAGTTCTCTCTCAAGTTTAGACATAACTGTTATAATTTAAAGCTTGCTCTAGATCTAAACTTGTGGGATGAAAACTTGATCTGAAATCTAAGTTGTTAACGGATATGATATGGGAAGGTTGAGCTGCTGTTTATCTATTCCTAGAGATGCTAGAATTCTGGAGAATTTTATCTTTGAAAATATTTAAAATGTTACATGATGAGTTCCTGTATGATGAGAGTTTAAATTCCTACCACAGCCATATATACATGCTTGCTAGACTTTGAGCCACACATTTATTATTTACTGCTTATGAGCATTGAGTGTGGTCAAGCTGTGTAGACCCTTAGGAGCTTGTCATGTGGTTAAATCAAGATTCACTTGCACATTCACTCATATATGCTACTTTTACTCTGGAAGTACCATCCACATATATCCATCCATGTCCATCTCCAGAACCACCCAAAAATATTCTGCTCCTAATCCGGGAGAGAATAGCCAAAAACATTTTCCTATCCCTGCTATTCCCTGCGAAATAAATGCTCCAGTTATTTTGGTTACTACCACTTGCTACATTATTTCAGGAGATGAGTGCTCTGAAAAAAAGAAAAAAAAAGAAAAAAAATATAAACGAGGAAATAAAAAGGGGCAAGTGCCCGGAACCTCGAAAGAAAGAAAAAGTGAGACGAGAGGTAAAAATGGACAAGTGTCCGACAGTAGAATTAAGGGTACAAGATACCCACCTGAGAGGAAAGAAAAAGAAGAGCATCTCATTCTCCTCGTAAAGTTTCAAAAAGCAAGGAAGGTATGTATCCCCTCAAAAGAGCAAAAGTAGAATTAGACTTTCACCATTGTTATCACCATCATCACTATACACCATTCATTCGCCACACATGCACATCTTGATTTGGCTTATTGATTTGTTTCTTTGGATCCATGGTTTGACTATACAATAAATGTCTTGTAAGTATGTATACTTTATCTCTCACCTATGAGCTCCAGATATTAAAGCCTTATTAGAGTAGGTGAGAGAGAAGGCAATGTCACTATGCCTTATACCACAAATACCACATATTTTGAGAGAAGGCATATACCATCACTGCCTTGGTAAGGATCCAGAAATACCACAAAAGAGAGATATGAGAGAGTCATACAAAGGAATCCCTGAGTTTTATTTGAAAATCTGCAAAAACTCCAGAGCTATAGCTGATCAAGAATAAGCGACATGGCACTTGACTGGACTGTTCTATCTTTTAACCACGCAAGACAGATGTGACGGTTACAAGTCCCATGGTGAAAGGTAAAGTAAGTAAGTTTTAAGTCTTGACAGTTTACTCTAACTCAGAGATGAGACCTCATTTAAAAGCATGTGTACCGTCAATTTTTAAAGATATTGCAACAACTTATGATCCATAGCTGAGTCTATCCTTGCTCAGGGACGAGCAAGAGGTAAGCTTGGGGGAGTTTGTTGACGGTCCTTAAGTATTAAATTTAATTATCAAATAAATAAAGAAAAGTATCCAAATGAAATCAACATCAAGACTTAGGGTTTTATCTGACAGAATTCCACGAGTTTTGGTGTTTGTCTATTTCTGCAGGGGGTTATCAGGAAATATGGAAGAAAGGCCCACATGTCGGGATTACGTAAAGATATTAACGTGCTGTGCAATTATCTTACATCTAGAAGACTCCAGAAGACACGAGACCGAAGCGGAGGCGAAACGGGGCCAGAGACAGGGCGCCCGCCCTGTCCTACTGGGCGCCCGCCCACCTCCTGTGGCCAATCACGCTCAATCTCGCGGATTATGCTCCACCGACCTAAAGGATCAAGAATAACCGTTCAATCAATGTCGGTTTGATCCGACGGCCCAGGTTCACTTGAGGGGACTATAAAACCAGACCCCCTGGCCCCTGGAGGAGGCACCCCCCTTGATCATTATTCATTATTCATAGACAGAGCAAAAGCTAGGGTTTAGAGATGAGAGCTCTCCTCTCTTCTCTAAACTAGAGTAGATCTAGATAGTAGCGAGATGGAGAGCGAAGGAGGATTAGAGGAGAGGCCGGCCTGTCGGTTCTTCCTCCGGTTGTACTTCGTCATGATCAAGCTCTAATCAAGCTTGCTCATGAGATGACTATGGTAATCTACTTCTAATTCATTATGCAATTACTAATCATGTATGTTCTGGTTCACAACTCTTTTGAGTACTTCTAATCTATAGGACCCTATAGGTTAGAGTTGTAGTATAGGTGTAAGCGTGGTGCTTAGACCTAGATTACTTGTGGATATCCCCTGACTAGCTGGATCGTGTGGTAGGCCGCGTAGGTGACAGTTACGTTGGTCCCCTGTAGTCCACCTCTCGTTAGCAGGACGGGTAGGGTTTATCGGCCTATGGATAAGCATCCTTTGTGGTGTACTCTTATCACGTGGTTCGTCCCAGACATAGACATACCCCTTTGAAGTAGAGAAACCATAGTTATCCTCTCTATTCTGCTACCATCACCCATATAGTAGAATTGCTCTACTCTCTATTCCCATATTATCACTCACTGTTATCTTACCTTTAATATTGTTCTTATTCGATTCTACCATCTTTCCTATTCACACCTATTTACTTATCTTGGTTAAGTTAGAGCGTAGATCAGTTCTCCCGTTTCCCTATGGATACGATAAAACCTTTAACCGGGTAAAAGCTTCAACGGTATCCGTGCGCTTGCGGATTATCTGTGTGCGTATAAATACCATAGTACACTCTAGTGCCATGCTGGGGATGACAACCTAGTATTCAAGTGGTGTTAGCAAGTGTCAACAGGAAGGAGGCGGGACCCAACTGTCAGCGGAAGGAGGGGAGGCACGCCTGCCTGGCGAGATGGGCCGCTCGCGACCTGGGCCGGGGTGGGGGTTTGGGCCGCGGGGGGGGGGGAAGAAACAGGCCGGGGGGTGGGTTTGGTTGGGTTTGCCCCTTTTTTCTGTTTTCTTTTTCCTATTTCTCCTTTGTTTCCCCAAAGTCTTTTTGAAAAGAGATTTTAAATCCTTTTGGAGATAAACAAAATACATAGACAAAAAGCAAGCAAGCAAATAAACAAATAAATTGATTCCAGCACGAATGCACCACCATGTTTCTAACCTTATAATAAATTTTAATTTTGACCAAAACTATTTTATATTTACTAGATTAAATGCTCACCAAAATGCTTAATTAAATCAAATTAAATTCCTATTAATTGAAAACAAATTTTTGGGTGTTACAAACTCTACCCCCCTTAAAAGAATCTCGTCCTCGAGATTAAGCAGTGCATAAACAAACCACTGTGGTTATGACTCTCTCCAATCATTCTCTCTTTCCCAAGTTGCTTCTGCCTCTAAAAACCAATTCCATTGTACTAGCAAATTCAATGTCTCTAGTCAAGTAACAGACCTCGTAACTTATCTGAAAATTTATTCCCTACACAGTCCTGAAGATCAACACCATCATCCAGCTGATTCACTGTAGCTGTGGGTGGAGCCTGCACTGCTACATCAACACTTATTCTTTCTCCCTTTGGCATTGTCACAACTACTACTTTCTCTTTGCACTTAATCTCCGTAGTATATTTCTTCATCCAATCCAAGCCCAAAATCACATCTATGCCTGAGGTTCTCATAACCATGGGACTAACCGGGAAATCTACCCCCTTAAAGAAAGACTTGCTGAGGGGCAACAATATGAAACTGGTATAGTCCCTCCCGGTGAGTTTACTAGCATATGAGTTTTCATGGCAACTAGTGGAATGCTATGAACTCTAACAAATGCTTGTGATATGAATGTATGCGAAGCTCCAGAATCAAATAAAACTGTAGCGGGATTACAGTTGATACTGAACGTACTCATCATAATTTCTGGTCCCTCCTGAACTGTTTCTGCAGCCACGTGGTTCACCTTTGCTCCATGAGAATTAGACTTCTGATTGTTGTTCTGCTGGTTAAATCTCTCCGGGCAATCATATGTCATATGTCCTTCTTTTCCACAGCGAAAACACCTAGTAGGGATATTGGGGGCACTTCTCTTCATAGAGGTGGCATTTGAATTTCCTGAACGGGAAGTCTGCTGTCCACTCTGTTGTTGATTAGGATTACGCTGGGATTGTTGGTTGCGATCCCATTGACCAACCGGTCCCTGGTACCTCTGTTGATCGCCCTGCTGAGAATTGAAACGTTGGCGGTTGTTGCCTCTAGAACCTTGTGCCAGCATCCTCCTCTTCTTATCTTGACCTTTACGCATGTTATCCAACACAATAGCACGGTTTACCAGAGCCTGGAAGGTAGGATATGTGTTTCCAGCTAGTTGCAACCTAAGTTCATAGTAAAGACCTTTCATGAAGAGACGTTGTTTGTCAGCATCTTCTCTAACTTGGTTTGGAGCATAGCGAGCCAACTGCTCAAACATGTCATGATACTCAGCCACAGACATAGAACCCATCCTGAGAGATCTGAATTCCTCCTGCTTGTGCTCCATCATTCCTTCATTGATATGTCGTGCTCTAAAGTCTCTACAAAACTCCAACCAAGTGACCGGAGGAGCATTGTTGGGACGAGCAGCTTGATACGACTCCCACCATGTCTGAGCTGCACCTTGAAGTTGTCCAGAAGCATACAACACTTTTTCCATATCATTGGACTGGGCTATGTTCAGTTGCCTCTCCACAGCACGTAACCAATCATCTGCCTCCATGAGATCAGCTGAGTGTGTAAATATCGGAGGTCTTCCCTTCATAAACTCTCCACGCTTATCCCTCATATGAACAGGTGGTGGTGTTGGTGGAGGTTGCTGCTGTAGGTGCTGCATGAAAACGTGCATCATCTCATTTTGGGTTTGCATGAGTTCCTCCACGGTGATTGGGGCATTGCCACCATTGCCATTGCCACGGCCTCTGCCTCTTCCCCTTGCTGCCATCTGCATTCCAAGGTATATAATCACATCTTAGTAATGTTCAACATCACAATTACAAGAGTTAACGGAATCTGAAATTTTCTGGGTAATCATCCATCATCAGCAGATCAGAAAATCAATCATATCTCGGGTTCCACAATCCAAAAGGATACAGGCTGTACACCGTTGGAAAGATAAAGAAATTGTCTACAACTTTCATTTAGATCATGTTATCAGATTCCAAAGTTATGTTAATCAAAAACTGGGTACAACCGAAACTGTTCCAGACTTCCAGACTGCGCAGAAACCTCAACTTTAAACAGTTATAACTCGCCGCTCATAATAGGTAATATGGTCATTCTTGCGGCATTGGAAAGATATGAAAGTCTACTTGTTCCCAGAAACATTTGATGAACATTGCACAAACAGATTTTGAGATGTACCAGATTCTTTGCAGACTGCTCCAGAAAACAGCAAGGGACAAAAACAGAATTTTAACCAAACCCAACTATTTAGTTCATTAATCCTTATGCCTTAAGCCTATAAACTAAATGAAATTGTAGAGGAAATCCACAAGATCATTACACTCATTACAAAGATCCAAATCAAGCATAAGAATAATAACAAACCAAACCAAGCATCAAAGGTTCACACTTCAAGCATTGACTCAACTTGCGGTACTATCGTTCCCTTCCTATTAAGGGTAAAGATCCTAAAACTCTTATTTCAATGACAGTAGAAGGTGGTAAGAAAAGTTCTAAAAGCATATTCAAAGCAAGGAGTGGGGATGAGAACAAGTCTTTAAAGTAAGCAACAAGGTGAAGATGAATAGGATATAGTGTAGAAAAAAATATCAAGGTTTATAGAGCAAGAATTTTATAGCAATTTCAAAACCTTAAGACGGCCAATTTCTAGCTAGGCTTGCGTCCAACGGTCAAAAAAGCTTTGATACCAATTTGTCACACCCATATTTTAAGAACAAAATAGGATGCGTAAAAAGACTCATATGTGCCCCAGGAATAGTCACACACATAAGTAGACAAATCTCAAATGTACCATTGCAGTGTTTATTACATAGCGGAATATAACATATCATATAGTCTCATACAAAGATGATAGCATAGAGTAAACAACGCTATCGACGGAAGCTTCACACAGGGACACTGTTGACTGGTTGACTCCAAACCTAGTACTCATAGCGATAATCCTCATTCCAGTCATCCTCATTATCATAACCTGAGGTGTTGGGAAATTGCAAGAGTGAGCACATATCGTACTCAACAAGTATAACCAGGGGTTCATGAGGCTCAAATAGCTGACACTGGTTTGACTGCATTTAGCTTTTAATAGTGGATAGTATGTTCATAATTAAATAGCAAATGTCAAGGTAGCATAAATAATCCATTAACCCCATGATCAAGTGTAAGCATAATTAATTCCTAGCATAAACGATAATCAAATGAACGTCACAACTTAATAAGCTCATCGTCGGCGCAGCAAGAACCCCCAAGGCCGCTCATAACCGTGAGCACGGCTAGTATACCAGTTTTACACTCTGCAGAGATTGTACATCTTTACCCATGAGTCATGATTTACCCTTTCGCCCGAGGTAGCTAATCTCTTAACCCCCTTCCTAGGGAGGTCGGCAGGGATCACTATGAAGCCTTTCAAAAGTTCGTCTAACATGTTAGGGCCACAAGATTTCCTTTGCACGCAGATATAGATACCCCCCTTCCGAATGGCACAATGACGCGCAGCCTATACACATAGGGACAGGGGCTCGCACTATACCCAAAACGGTTCAGCCCCTCCGCCCTTTCGGGTAACCTCTAACAAGATAGAAAAGGTCTTCATACTGAGCTAGAGCCAGAGCCATTATAGCCCTCATGGTTGCACTATTGTCCCGGTGATCACTTACAGACAAGATCTCATATAGTTATTTGTCATCAGTTTACGTTCATTGCATAGCTATTAATTATCTTACAAGATCATGGATTATATCAAGCACTAGCACATCTACACCAAATGCATATCAAGTGGGTAACAAGGAATACAGGTAACAATCATCTATGATTTTGCTAAGGTCGACAAGGTGATAGCATGCAAATGATATATATGTGTACTTAAGTGAATAGGTAACAAGGATGATCCCAAGTTATACTTGCCTTGCTCAAAGCTCTCCTGAGCCTGCTGGTCTTCAAAAGCTTGGTCTTGATCACCAACGTACGGCTCACCGTCTAATCCCAATCATCAATCAACAACACGCAATCCAATGTAGACAATCATACACGAAGCAAACAAGATATAAATAGAACATCACACCAAACAAGGGTAAATCAAAGATAAAAGTTTATGAAAATATTCTACGCAGCGCTACGATCACACAAACGTAAAGTTCACGAAAATCGGAATTAAAACGTGAAAGATATGAATTTTCTAATATTTCCTATAGAGAAATAATTAATTAAATGCTACTGCAGAATTAAAAAGTTTCAAAACAGTAAACTAATATTTCTAACATGTAGAGCATATAATTACGAACCTAACGCAATTTGAATGGACAAAAACGGAGTTAAAATAAATATTTTATGACCAATTCAATTTCAGTGGCAATCTTGTAAATAACCAAAAGCATATTTCAGAAACAAACCGGCGCCTTTACGCTTTCCGAAAAGAGAAAACGTATTTTGGAAAACCTGTTTTGGACTGCGGGTTTAATTTCCAACTTCTCCAGGGGCTCTTAAACAAAATACCCCCCGAAGGGGTATCTTCTAATCTGCACCTTTGCTCTGCACATGGACGGCTCAGGCGCGCTGGGGAAAGGGGTGGCCGGCGGCCGGCCGGAGCAGAGCTCCCCACGGCGGCGCCATGGATGACCTCGCCGGCGTTCTCGGCCTTCTCGCGACCGTGCACCAAAAAGCAAAGGAAAAACACCAGAGGGACGAGGAGGTCACCGCGGACTCACCAAGCACTTTTCAAGGGCCGAGAAGAAGCAAGTAGCTCGCGCTGCGCGTTGGGACGGCTC